>NW_027009436.1:36391-46220 GCF_036934945.1 Oncorhynchus masou masou | reverse complement strand
AGTACAGTGAAAAGACAAAGGGAATGTCCTCGGGGTTTAATATTGGAGAAAGAGTACAGTGAAAAGACAAGGGGAATGTCCTCTGGGTTTAATATTGGAGAAAGAGTACAGTGAAAAGACAAGGGGAATGTCCTCGGGGTTTAATATTGGAGAAAGAGTATAGTGAAAAGACAAGGGGAATGTCCTCGGGGTTTAATATTGGAGAAAGAGTTCAGTGAAAAGACAAAGGGAATGTCCTCAGGGTTTAATATTGGAGAAAGAGTATAGTGAAAAGACAAGGGGAATGTCCTCGGGGATTAATATTGGAGAAAGAGTACAGTGAAAAGACAAGGGGAATGTCCTCGGGGTTTAATATTGGAGAAAGAGTTCAGTGAAAAGACAAGGGGAATGTCCTCGGGGTTTAATATTGGAGAAAGAGTACAGTGAAAAGACAAGGGGAATGTCCTCGGGGTTTAATATTGGAGAAAGAGTACAGTGAAAAGACAAGGGGAATGTCCTCGGGGTTTAATATTGGAGAAAGAGTTCAGTGAAAAGACAAGGGGAATGTCCTCGGGTTTAATATTGGAGAAAGAGTACAGTGAAAAGACAAGGGAATGTCCTCTGGGTTTAATATTGGAGAAAGAGTACAGTGAAAAGACAAGGGGAATGTCCTCGGGGTTTAATATTGGAGAAAGAGTACAGTGAAAAGTTAAGGGGAATGTCCTCAGAGTTTAATATTGGAGAAAGAGTACAGTGAAAAGACAAGGGGAATGTCCTCAGAGTTTAATATTGGAGAAAGAGTACAGTGAAAAGACAAGGGGAATGTCCTCGGGGTTTAATATTGGAGAAAGAGTATAGTGAAAAGACAAAGGGAATGTCCTCAGGGTTTAATATTGGAGAAAGAGTACAGTGAAAAGACAAGGGGAATGTCCTCGGGGTTTAATATTGGAGAAAGAGTACAGTGAAAAGACAAGGGGAATGTCCTCGGGGTTTAATATTGGAGAAAGAGTACAGTGAAAAGACAAGGGGAATGTTCTCAGAGTTTAATATTGGAGAAAGAGTACAGTGAAAAGACAAGGGGAATGTCCTCGGGGTTTAATATTGGAGAAAGAGTACAGTGAAAAGACAAGGGGAATGTCCTCGGGGTTTAATATTGGAGAAAGAGTACAGTGAAAAGACAAGGGGAATGTCCTCTGGGTTTAATATTGGAGAAAGAGTTCAGTGAAAAGACAAGGGGAATGTCCTCAGGGTTTAATATTGGAGAAAGAGTTCAGTGAAAAGACAAAGGGAATGTCCTCAGGGTTTAATATTGGAGAAAGAGTTCAGTGAAAAGACAAAGGGAATGTCCTCAGGGTTTAATATTGGAGAAAGAGTTCAGTGAAAAGACAAAGGGAATGTCCTCAGGGTTTAATATTGGAGAAAGAGTACAGTGAAAAGACAAGGGGAATGTCCTCGGGGTTTAATATTGGAGAAAAGTATAGTGAAAAGACAAGGGGGAATGTCCTCGGGGTTTAATATTGGAGAAAGAGTACAGTGAAAAGACAAGGGAATGTCCTCGGGGTTTAATATTGGAGAAAGAGTACAGTGAAAAGACAAGGGAATGTCCTCGGGGTTTAATATTGGAGAAAGAGTTCAGTGAAAAGACAAGGGGAATGTCCTCAGGGTTTAATATTGGAGAAGAGTTCAGTGAAAAGACAAAGGGAATGTCCTCAGGGTTTAATATTGGAGAAAGAGTTCAGTGAAAAGACAAAGGGAATGTCCTCAGGGTTTAATATTGGAGAAAGAGTACAGTGAAAAGACAAGGGGAATGTCCTCGGGGTTTAATATTGGAGAAAGAGTACAGTGAAAAGACAAGGGGAATGTCCTCGGGGTTTAATATTGGAGAAAGAGTATAGTGAAAAGACAAGGGGAATGTCCTCGGGGTTTAATATTGGAGAAAGAGTACAGTGAAAAGACAAGGGGAATGTCCTCGGGGTTTAATATTGGAGAAAGAGTACAGTGAAAAGACAAGGGGAATGTCATCGGGGTTTAATATTGGAGAAAGAGTACAGTGAAAAGACAAGGGGAATGTCCTCTGGGTTTAATATTGGAGAAAGAGTACAGTGAAAAGACAAGGGGAATGTCCTCGGGGTTTAATATTGGAGAAAGAGTTCAGTGAAAAGACAAGGGGAATGTCCTCTGGGTTTAATATTGGAGAAAGAGTACAGTGAAAAGACAAGGGGAATGTCCTCTGGGTTTAATATTGGAGAAAGAGTTCAGTGAAAAGACAAGGGGAATGTCCTCGGGGTTTAATATTGGAGAAAGAGTACAGTGAAAAGACAAGGGGAATGTCCTCGGGGTTTAATATTGGAGAAAGAGTTCAGTGAAAAGACAAGGGGAATGTCCTCGGGGTTTAATATTGGAGAAAGAGTACAGTGAAAAGACAAGGGGAATGTCCTCAGAGTTTAATATTGGAGAAAGAGTACAGTGAAAAGACAAGGGGAATGTCCTCGGGGTTTAATATTGGAGAAAGAGTACAGTGAAAAGACAAGGGAATGTCCTCGGGGTTTAATATTGGAGAAAGAGTACAGTGAAAAGACAAGGGGAATGTCATCGGGGTTTAATATTGGAGAAAGAGTACAGTGAAAAGACAAGGGAATGTCCTCTGGGTTTAATATTGGAGAAAGAGTACAGTGAAAAGACAAGGGAATGTCCTCGGGGTTTAATATTGGAGAAAGAGTTCAGTGAAAAGACAAGGGAATGTCCTCTGGGTTTAATATTGGAGAAAGAGTACAGTGAAAAGACAAGGGGAATGTCCTCTGGGTTTAATATTGGAGAAAGAGTTCAGTGAAAAGACAAGGGAATGTCCTCGGGGTTTAATATTGGAGAAAGAGTACAGTGAAAAGACAAGGGAATGTCCTCGGGGTTTAATATTGGAGAAAGAGTTCAGTGAAAAGACAAAGGGAATGTCCTCAGGGTTTAATATTGGAGAAAGAGTATAGTGAAAAGACAAGGGAAATGTCCTCGGGGTTTATATTGGAGAAAGAGGACAGTGAAAAGACCAGGGGGAATGTCCTCGGGGTTTAATATTGGAGAAAGAGTACAGTGAAAAGACAAAGGGAATGTCCTCAGGGTTTAATATTGGAGAAAGAGTTCAGTGAAAAGACAAGGGGAATGTCCTCAGAGTTTAATATTGGAGAAAGAGTACAGTGAAAAGACAAGGGGAATGTCCTCGGGGTTTAATATTGGAGAAAGAGTATAGTGAAAAGACAAAGGGAATGTCCTCAGGGTTTAATATTGGAGAAAGAGTTCAGTGAAAAGACAAGGGGAATGTCCTCAGAGTTTAATATTGGAGAAAGAGTACAGTGAAAAGACAAGGGGAATGTCCTCGGGGTTTAATATTGGAGAAAGAGTACAGTGAAAAGACAAGGGGAATGTCCTCAGAGTTTAATATTGGAGAAAGAGTACAGTGAAAAGACAAGGGGAATGTCCTCGGGGTTTAATATTGGAGAAAGAGTATAGTGAAAAGACAAAGGGAATGTCCTCAGGGTTTAATATTGGAGAAAGAGTACAGTGAAAAGACAAGGGGAATGTCCTCGGGGTTTAATATTGGAGAAAGAGTACAGTGAAAAGACAAGGGAATGTCCTCGGGGTTTAATATTGGAGAAAGAGTACAGTGAAAAGACAAGGGGAATGTCCTCAGAGTTTAATATTGGAGAAAGAGTACAGTGAAAAGACAAGGGGAATGTCCTCGGGGTTTAATATTGGAGAAAGAGTACAGTGAAAAGACAAGGGGAATGTCCTCGGGGTTTAATATTGGAGAAAGAGTACAGTGAAAAGACAAGGGGAATGTCCTCTGGGTTTAATATTGGAGAAAGAGTTCAGTGAAAAGACAAGGGGAATGTCCTCGGGGTTTAATATTGGAGAAAGAGTACAGTGAAAAGACAAGGGGAATGTCCTCAGGGTTTAATATTGGAGAAAGAGTTCAGTGAAAAGACAAGGGGAATGTCCTCTGGGTTTAATATTGGAGAAAGAGTTCAGTGAAAAGACAAGGGGAATGTCCTCGGGGTTTAATATTGGAGAAAGAGTTCAGTGAAAAGACAAGGGGAATGTCCTCGGGGTTTAATATTGGAGAAAGAGTACAGTGAAAAGACAAGGGGAATGTCCTCAGGGTTTAATATTGGAGAAAGAGTATAGTGAAAAGACAAGGGGAATGTCCTCGGGGTTTAATATTGGAGAAAGAGTACAGTGAAAAGACAAGGGGAATGTCATCGGGGTTTAATATTGGAGAAAGAGTACAGTGAAAAGACAAGGGGAATGTCCTCAGGGTTTAATATTGGAGAAAGAGTTCAGTGAAAAGACAAAGGGAATGTCCTCGGGGTTTAATATTGGAGAAAGAGTTCAGTGAAAAGACAAGGGGAATGTCCTCGGGGTTTAATATTGGAGAAAGAGTTCAGTGAAAAGACAAGGGGAATGTCCTCGGGGTTTAATATTGGAGAAAGAGTACAGTGAAAAGACAAGGGGAATGTCCTCGGGGTTTAATATTGGAGAAAGAGTACAGTGAAAAGACAAGGGGAATGTCCTCTGGGTTTAATATTGGAGAAAGAGTTCAGTGAAAAGACAAGGGGAATGTCCTCGGGGTTTAATATTGGAGAAAGAGTACAGTGAAAAGACAAGGGGAATGTCCTCGGGTTTAATATTGGAGAAAGAGTACAGTGAAAAGACAAGGGGGAATGTCCTCGGGGTTTAATATTGGAGAAAGAGTACAGTGAAAAGACAAGGGAATGTCCTCTGGGTTTAATATTGGAGAAAGAGTTCAGTGAAAAGACAAGGGAATGTCCTCGGGGTTTAATATTGGAGAAAGAGTACAGTGAAAAGACAAGGGGAATGTCCTCGGGGTTTAATATTGGAGAAAGAGTACAGTGAAAAGACAAGGGGAATGTCCTCGGGGTTTAATATTGGAGAAAGAGTACAGTGAAAAGACAAGGGAATGTCCTCTGGGTTTAATATTGGAGAAAGAGTTCAGTGAAAAGACAAGGGGAATGTCCTCGGGGTTTAATATTGGAGAAAGAGTACAGTGAAAAGACAAGGGGAATGTCCTCGGGGTTTAATATTGGAGAAGAGTACAGTGAAAAGACAAGGGAATGTCCTCGGGGTTTAATATTGGAGAAAGAGTACAGTGAAAAGACAAGGGGAATGTCCTCGGGGTTTAATATTGGAGAAAGAGTACAGTGAAAAGACAAGGGGAATGTCCTCGGGTTTAATATTGGAGAAAGAGTTCAGTGAAAAGACAAGGGGAATGTCCTCGGGGTTTAATATTGGAGAAAGAGTACAGTGAAAAGACAAGGGGAATGTCCTCGGGTTTAATATTGGAGAAAGAGTACAGTGAAAAGACAAGGGGAATGTCCTCGGGTTTAATATTGGAGAAAGAGTTCAGTGAAAAGACAAGGGGAATGTCCTCAGGGTTTAATATTGGAGAAAGAGTACAGTGAAAAGACAAGGGGAATGTCCTCGGGGTTTAATATTGGAGAAAGAGTTCAGTGAAAAGACAAGGGGAATGTCCTCGGGGTTTAATATTGGAGAAAGAGTACAGTGAAAAGACAAGGGGAATGTCCTCGGGGTTTAATATTGGAGAAAGAGTACAGTGAAAAGACAAGGGGAATGTCCTCGGGGTTTAATATTGGAGAAAGAGTACAGTGAAAAGACAAGGGGAATGTCCTCGGGGTTTAATATTGGAGTGGACATGGATGAGAAGAACATTGGTCAAATGGACTGGACTGACTGTGTACAACTCGCTATTCAGGTTTAAAACTATTTTCTATGTTTCATTGATCACTTTCCATATTTATCATCAATTGATTAGTCATTAATAATAATAATTGTAAAAGAAATTAGCATTAGCCTATTTCTATCATTTTGTTGGGTAAGCCTACTGTAGGCAATCAAATGTGTTGCTAAAGGCTGCAACACAGGCCCTAGCCAGCTCAAAACAGTGTTTTATATTTCATTCTGTTCAGGCATTTTTGTTGGCCAAACATTACGGCTGTAATGTGGTGTTTGTCACAATAAAATAGAATTACCAGTAGTTCTATGAACACTATTCTCACTCAAACCAGGAAAAAGAAAAACCAGAGGGCAAGATGCTAAACGTAACAGAATAACCGGTTCCTAGTTTCCCTATAAACAATGACTTTACATACTTTTGATATTATCCTAATAAAATTAAGCAACTTTTGTGAAGGCTTTGGTATTATCAGGCTACTGCAGGCTTTATGAGGACAGACAGGGTTCCAACCGACTACGACAATTGAACTTGAGATGAGGAAGAAGGTTTTAGGCCTTACTAGAATTACACCTTTAATTTAACAATATAGTGCTTATAAACTCAACCAAAAAATAAATAAACGTCCTCTCACTGTCAACTACGTTTTATTTTCAGCAAACTTAATATGTGTAAATATTTGTATGAACATAACAAGATTCAACAACTGAGACTGAACGAGTTCCACAAACATGTGACTAACAGAAATGGAATAATGTGTCCCTGAACAAAAGGGGGGGGGTCCAAATCTAAAGTAACAGTCAGTATCTGGTTGCCACCAGCTGCATTAAGTACTGCAGTGCATCTCCTCCTCATGGACTGCACCAGATTTGCCAGTTCTTGCTGTGAGATGTTACCCCAGTCTTCCACCAAAGCACCTGCAAGTTCCCGGACATTACTGGGAGGAATGGCCTAAGCCCTCACCCTCCGATCCAACATGTCCCAGACGTGCTCGAATTGAGATCTGGGCTCTTCGTTGGCCACGGCAGAACACTGACATTCCTGTCTTGCAGGAAATCACACACAGAACGAGCAGTATGGCTGGAGGGTCATGTCAGGATGAACCTGCAGGAAGGGTACCACATGAGGGAGGAGGATGTCTTCCCTGTAATGCACAGCGTTGAGATTGAGCTTGTTGTCATTGCAGGCAGTCTGTTGATGCTGTGACACACCGCCCCAGACCATGACGGACCCTCCACCTCCAAATCATTCTCACTCTAGAGTACAGGCCTCGGTGCAACGCTCGTTCCTTCATTCCTTCGACAATAAGCACAAATCCGATCATCACCCCTGGTGAGACAAAACCGCGTCTCGTCAGTGAAGAGCACCTTTTGCCTGTCTGGTCCAGCGACGGTGGGTTTTTGCGCATAAACAACGTTGTTTCCAGTGATGTCTGGTTGGGAACCTGCCTTACAACAGGCCTACAAGCCCTCAGTCCAGCCTCTCTCAGCCTATTGCGGACAGTCTGAGCAATGATGGATGGATTGTGCGTTCCTGGTGTAACTTGGGCAGTTGTTGTTGCCATCCTGTACCTGTCCCGCAGGTGTGAAGTTCGGATGTACCGATCCTGTGCAAGTGTTGTTACACGTGGTCTGCCACTGTGAGGACAATCAGCTGTCCATAATGTCTGCCTGTAGTGCTGTGTTAGGCGTCTCACAGTACGGACATTGCAATTTATTACCCTGGCCACATCTGCAGTCCTCATGCCTCCTTGCAGCATGCCTAAGGCACGTTCACGCAGATGAGCAGGGACCCTGGGCATCTTTCTTTTGGTGTTTTTCAGAGTCAGTAGAAAGGCCTCTTTAGTGTCCTAAGTTTTCATAACTGTGACCTTAATTGCCTACCGTCTGTAGGCTGTTAGTGTCTTAACGACCGTTCCACAGGTGCATGTTCGGTAATTGGAAACAGCATGGGAACAGTGTTTAAACCCTTGACAATGAAGATCTGTGAAGTTATTTGGATTTTTACAAATTATCTTTGAAAGACACGGTCCTGAAAAAGGGTTTATTTATAAAACATATTTGGATCAAAAAATGAACCTTCTCTATGCCTACATCTATATATCTGTAGTAGCCTATCTGACAAGTATAAATAAATCCATGTCGATGTCGGGAACATGGTGTCGGGCACATCTTGACCTTTCTCTCTGGTCTCTCTAGTATAAATATTAATATCACTAGAGTCCTAGGCTCATTTGGGAGCTCAAATCTCCCACAGCTAAACCGTGAAGTTTTAGGAAAGTAAAAACCAATGAAACAATAGACTATAAAGTTATGAATAGGTTCCACATCGAAAGCAGTTAGTGACACGTAACTGCAGATGATTTGGCCAACGTCACTAATAAACAATAAATATAAATAAATAAACCATGTTTATTAATGGTGCTGGCAGCACCCAATGGGAGGTTTATTTTGCTCTCTCTCTCGCTCTCTCTCGCTCGTCTCGGATCCTAATGGGTCTCTCGGATCAGAACCAGCACGGGTGTGAACAGGTCTGACTGTCCTCAGATCCATTCAGGAAGAGGTCTACGTTTAAAAAATATATATTTATGCATATCGGGTGGGAAAGCCACGGATCCATTTCAGAGTGGGTCCAACTTTTTGGACCCATGAAGACGACTACTACTGTGTGTGTGTGTCGGAGAGAGAGGGAGAGAACACAGTTGCCATCTACTCTAGCAGACGTACAGAGACATTTGACCTATTTCAGTTTAGTAGTCAGGAGGAGTGACACAGGTAAACATCTGTTTAAATGTTCTGAAGGGATTAAATGAGGAACCCCGAACACACACCCTGCAGGTTTGATTTCCATGGCGACTTTCAGCCAATGTCATGCATTCAACGCTTGGTAATCAGTCCAGTGGAGTGGAGTTAGTATGCTAGCCAGCAGGCCACCACTATCACTTCCAGTGCTCCGCTATCCTCTCTCACCTCCTAGCTCTGCTCCTCTCTCTCTCTCACCTCTAGCTCTGCTCCTCTCACCTCTATCTCTGCTCCTCTCTCTCTCACCTCTAGCTCTGCTCCTCTCACCTCTCGCTCTGCTCCTCTCTCACCTCTATCTCTGCTCCTCTCACCTCGAGCTCTGCTCCTCTCTCACCTCTATCTCTGCTCCTCTATCTCTGCTCCTCTCTCTCTCACCTCTATCTCTGCTCCTCTCTCTCTCACCTCTCTCCTCTCCCTCCTCTCTCTGTTCATCTCTCTCATCTCCTCTCCCTCCTCCTCTCCTTCCTCTCCCTGCTCCTCTCCCTCCTCTCTCTGTTCATCTCCCTCCTCTCTCTGCTCCTCTCCCTCCTCCTCTCCCTCCTCTCTCTGCTCCTCTCCCTCCTCCTCTCTCTGCTCCTCTCCCTCCTCCTCTCTCTGCTCCTCTCTCTGCTCATCTCCTTCCTCTCTCTGCTCCTGTCCCTCCTCTCTCTGCTCCTCTCTCTCCTCTCCCTGCTCCTCTCTCTCCTCCTTTCTCTGCTCCTCTCTCTGCTCCTCTCCCTCCTCGCTCTGCTCCTCTCTCTGCTCATCTCTCTGCTCATCTCCCTCCTCTCTCTGCTCCTGTCCCTCTTCTCTCTGCTCCTCTCCCTCCTCCTCTCTCTGCTCCTCTCTCTGCTCCTCTCCCTACTCTCTCTGCTCCTCTCTCTGCTCCTCCTCCTCCTCTCTCTGCCCATCTCCCTCCTCTCTCTGCTCATCTCCCTCCTCCTCTCTCAGCTCATCTCCCTCTTCCTCTCTCTGCTCCTCTCTCTGCTCCTCTCCCTCCTCTCTCTGCTCATCTCCGTCCTCTCTCTGCTCCTCTCAATTTAATTCAATTCACAGGGCTTTATTGGCATGGGAAACATATGATAACATTGCCAAAGCAAGTGAGGTAGATAAAATACAAAAGTGAAATAAACAATAAAAATGGACAGTAAACATTACACTCACAAAAGTTCCAAAAGAATAAAGACATTACAAATGTCATATTATGTATATATACAGTGTTGTAACGATGTACAAATGGTTAAAGTACAAAAAGGAAAATAGATAAGCATAAATATGGGTTGTATTTACAATGGTGTTTGTTCCTCAC
>NW_027009436.1:26391-31391 GCF_036934945.1 Oncorhynchus masou masou | reverse complement strand
GGTTGATGTCTTCTGGGCTCATTTGAATGTACCTTATGATGTCACTGCAATGATGAGGTCGATGTTCTTCATCTTTGTTTTTATGTTTTATTATCTCTGTCATACTGTGTTGAACCGTGTTGGATCTTATTTTTCATGTTTTATTATCTCTGTCATACTGTGTTTAACAGTGTTGGATCTTGCATAGTCTTCTTGTTTCAAGAGGACCACAATGTAAATAAGTCCCAGACTTTATTGTGTGTTATCCTCGATCATGTGCATGTATGGCTTTTTTAAGTTTTATGTGTGCTTGTTTTTTTTTATGGTCGAATGAATTAACTAAACTAAAGCACCATGGCTCTACCAACTGAGCCACACGGGACCTAAACTGAATAAAGCGATGAAGGCCACAGATTGGTCAGACAGTTCGTTTTGTTTCCAGTTTGAAATGACTTCCTGATTGAGAGCCAGAGATCCAGCACTGCGCAGTCCTCACGGACTTTAGAGCATAAATTCAGAAATCCCATTGAATTAAACTGATCTTCAGCATATTTGATTTCCATGCGCAGCTCTACTTAGAGAACAACAGAGTGTGAAAGGGAGGGGTGGGAAAGGGTTGGGTGCCGAAACTTTGGAACAAACAAGCACTTGGGCTTGGAGCAGGTCCATTTGTCACACAGAGAGAAAGAGAGAGGGAGAGAAGAGAGAGGTGGTTGGCACAGATATTAGACTGAGCGAGAATGAACAGACTACCCTCGTTTTCCACCCTCTCTCTCCCTCCCTACCTTTCTCTCTCCCCTCCTACCTCCCTTTCTCTCTCTACCCCTCCCTCTCTTTACCTCTGTCTCTCTCTCCCACCTCCCACCTCCCTTTCTCTCTCTACCCCTCCCTGTCTTTACCTCTGTCTCTCTCTCCCTCCCACTACCCTCCCCTTCCTCCCTCTAATCAGTCATAATGACAGAAGTAATGGCTATGCTAAAAACAGCAGTCCCATGGGAACAGGTTGTCTCTGTCAATGTCCCAAAGGGCACCCACTTCCCTCCATAGTGCCCTACTTTTGACCAGAGCCAATAGGGGAAGTGCCCTACTTTTGACCAGAGCCAATAGGGGAAGTGCCCTACTTTTGCCCAGAGGGCTAAATAGGGGGGCTAAATAGAGACTAGGGTGCCTTGTGGGATACAGTCTCCGGAACAGACTGAAAACTATTTTCTTTTCAGGTCACATCTAATCTCTCTAGGTGATTCCTCTCTACCTTTATAGTTGCTTTTTAATTGTTCCAGCAAAGCAAGTGTGCTTGACCCCCCCACACACACACACTCTCACACACAAACACACACACAAACACACACACACACACACACACTGCTGTCCTTTAACTTTTCAAGGCACACTTTGAGTTTGAGACAAAACTAGCGGTATGCAGTGGGGTTCAGGCTTAGGGTGTCCTACCTAGACTACAGTTCATGCACCAGAATTTATTAATCACTGTGTATAGGTAGTAAACAATCGCATCTCAATAGATGGAAGTGGCCTCCTCTCCTTCTCTCCTCTACTTCTCCTCCACTTCTCTCCTCCTCCTCTACTTATCTCCTCCTCTCCTCTCCTCCTCTACTTCTCCTCTCTACTTGTCCTCTTCTCCTCTCCTCATCTCCTCTACTTCTCCTCTCCACCTCTACTTCTGCTCTCCTCCTCTCCTTCTGCTCTCCTCTACTTCTCCTCTCCTCTCCTCCTCTCCTCTACTTCTCTCCTTCTCTCCTCTACTTCTCCTCTCCTTCTCCTCTCCTTCTCATTCTCCTCTCCTTCTCTCCACCTCTCCTCTACTTCTCTCCTCCTCTCCTCTACTTCTCCTGTCCTTCTCTCCACCTCTCCTCTACTTCTCCACTAATTGGAAAAAGAACAGGACAGGTGAGAAGCTATATGATTTTTTTTTCACTCCAGACTCACCTGCTCAATTTAGTTCCTATCAGTGCAGGTGAAGGAGAGGAGAGGAGGGAGTCACTTTATACTGGTGAGATGCATCCCAGGAGGAAGTCATTTTATACTGTTGAGATGCAACACCAGGAGGAAGTCATTTTATACTGGTGAGATGCAACACCAGGAGGAAGTCATTTTATACTGGTGAGATGCAACACCAGGAGGAAGTCATTTGCTAGTCTAACTCTATACAGTGCGGGTAGTAGTGGGAGTGTATACTATGATTTAAACACACAAATAAAGGGAGACGTTGAGACAGAGGACAGAAAGTAATTACTGTCTTCCCTCCTACTCAAGATGCCTCTATCATTTTTCATGACTTGATTCAATTTAACCACTCACTCCCAATCCCAAACTGATTCAATTTAGTAACCACTCACTCCCAATCCCAATTTGACTAATTTAAACACTCACTCCCAATCCCAAACTGATTCAATTTAGTAACCACTCACTCCCAATCCCAATTTGACTAATTTAACCACTCACTCCCAATCCAAAAACTGATTCATTGAACCATTCACTCCCAATCCGATTCATTTAACCACTCACTCCCAATCCCAATTTGACTAATTTAACCACTCACTCCCAATCCAAAAACTGATTCATTGAACCATTCACTCCCAATCCGATTCATTTAACCACTCACTCCCAATCCGATTCATTTAACCACTCACTCCCAATCCCAATTTGACTAATTTAACCACTCACTCCCAATCCAAAAACTGATTCATTGAACCATTCACTCCCAATCCGATTCATTTAACCACTGACTCCCAATCCAAATTTTGAACTGTGCCGATATGACGATTAGAGATTCTAGCCGTTGCCACAACAACCAGCGATTGTAATAGGCTTTTGGATTTGCATAACTGCCGGCGACGATGGAAAGGTTTGACTCACACGTTTGTTTTGTTCTCTGCCTCCTTTATGTATGAAAACTGCCTTGATTTTCTTTGGATATTGTTTGTCTCTAAAGGTTCTTGAAAACCACTACGCTCACAATGTGTTGTGCTCATTGTTATGCTTCTCCATGTGAAATTCTGCAGTCACAGCAGGACATGGCTCACCTGTTAGCACACAGATGAAGGGGGGGAAAAATACACGTCTTTTCTAATGACTAGAACAAGACACGCATATATATGTTGAAAGGCTTTTTTGACCAACTCTGCTTTATAATGGCATTAACTTCCTGTTTTTTTCTTCTTCTCTATATTATCAGAAGACTTGAACTGTAGGTGTGTGTGACAAACCTTTCTGAAGATACACTGTGCCTACATACACCTATGATAATGCCTCCTTGATTGTATAACAAAGCAAGGTTATGTTTCCATAGTAATGTAACTTGGTTGTCATGGTAAATCACTTGTTGTTGAGCGCAACAATATTATTTTAGTCATTCTAGGAATACTGAGTGATACTTACTACTGAGAGATGCAGGGCCTACAGTAAGTATTCACACCCCTGGACTTTGTCTACATTTTGTTGTGTTACAGCCTGAATTTAACATGAATTATATTCAGATTTTGTGACACTGGCCTACACAAAATATAACATAATGTAAAAGTGGAATTATGCATTTGAAATTGGTACAAATGAGATAAACATGAATAGTATTCAAACCCTTTGGCATGGCAAGCCTAAATAAATTCAGGAGTCAAAATGTGCAATATCCTACAGCAAAAGACAAATTCACCTTTCAGCTGGACAATAACCTAAAACACGAGGACAAATCTACACTGGAGTTGGTTACCAAGACGACATTGAAAGTTCCTGAGCGGCCTAGTTACAGTTCTGGGTTAAATCGGCTTGAAAATATATGGCAAGACTTGAAAATGGTTGTCTAGCAATGATAAATTAACAACTTTTTTTAAAGAATAATGTGCAAATAATGAACAATCCAGGCGTACAAAGCACTTAGACTTGCAGCTATAATCGCTTCCAGAGGTGATTGTAACTTATTGTTTCAGGTGTTTGAATACTTATGTAAATGAGATATTTCTGCATTTCATTTTCAATACGTTTGCAAACATTTTTAAAAACATGTCTTCACTTTGTAATTATGGGGTATTGTGTGTGTACATGTGTGAGAAAATATACATTTAATCCATTTTTAATTCAGGCTGTAACACAACAAAATGTGGAATAAGTCCAGGAGTGGGGATCCTTTCTGAAGGAAATATACTGACCAGAATCAAACACGGAATAGTTCAAACATCATAAAAATTGTTTGTCCTCGGTTGCAACACTCACTGCCGAGTTCCAAACTGCCTCTGGAAGCAACGTCAGCGCAAGAACTGTTCATCGGGAGATTCATGTAATGGGTTTCCATGACCGAGCAGCCGCACACAAGCCTAAGATCACCATGCGCAATGCCAAGCGTTGGCTGGAGTAATGTAAAGCAGTTTAGGGAAGGCCCTTTCCTGTTTCAGAATGAGAACGCCGTGTGTGCACAAAGGGAGGTCCATACAGAAATGATTTGTCGAGATCGGTGTGGAAGAACTTGACTGGCCTGCACAGAGCCCTGACCTCAACCCCATCGAACACTTTTGAGATGAATTTGAAGGCCGACTGCGAGCCAGACCTAACCTCCCGACATCAGTGACCTCACAAGTTCCTGCTGAAATGTTCCAACAGTGGAAAACCTTCCCAGAAGAGTGAGGGCTGTTATTACAGCAAAATGTGGGAACCAATGAGATGTTGAGCAAGCAGGTGTCCACATACTGTTGACCATGTAGTTTGTGTCTATCACCCAGGAGGTCTCTCTATTAGTGGTGAATGAAGATAATGTTCTCCATACAATGTCATCCTCTAAGGGGCTGTGGAGATAGAAGGATCTATATAAAAATATAATGTTTTATTAATATCTAGCCAGAGAAAGGTCCTCTCTATTCTCACAGATCAACGCTGAGAGGAGAAGGAAGGAGAGGGTGTGTCTCACACTATCACCTGTATAGGAGTGGTGACATGATCTAACCGTCCCTCCCTGACTCCCTCCCTCCCTCGGTTGTAGTAGTAGGGTACGGTATTGTATATAGTAGTATGGTACG
>NW_027009436.1:20000-25891 GCF_036934945.1 Oncorhynchus masou masou | reverse complement strand
AACCGTACCCTACTACTACTGTACCCACACCGTAAAGTGAAGACATGTTTTTAAAAATGTTTGCAAACGTATTGAAAATGAAATGCAGAAATATCTAATTTACATAAGTATTCAAACACCTGAAACAATAAGTTACAATCACCTCTGGGCGATTACAGCTGCAAGTCTAAGTGCTTTGCACGCCTGGATTGTTCATTATTTGCACATTATTCTTTAAAAAATAAGTTGTTAATTTATCATTGCTAGACAACCATTTTCAAGTCTTGCCATATATTTTCATGCCGATTTAAGTCACAACTGTAACTAGGCCGCTCAGGAACATTCAATGTCGTCTTTGGTAACCAACTCCAGTGTAGATTTGTCCTCGTGTTTTAGGTTATGGTCCAGCTGAAAGGTGAATTTGTCTTTTGCTGTAGGATATTGCACATTTTGACTCCTGAATTTATTTAGGCTTGCCATGCCAAAGGGTTTGAATACTATTCATGTTTATCTCATTTGTACCAATTTCAAATGCATAATTCCACTTTTACATTATGTTATATTTTGTGTAGGCCAGTGTCACAAAATCTGAATATAATCCATGTTAAATTCAGGCTGTAACACAACAAAATGTAGACAAAGTCCAGGGGTGTGAATACTTACTGTAGGCCCTGCATCTCTCAGTAGTAAGTATCACTCAGTATTCCTAGAATGACTAAAATAATATTGTTGCGCTCAACAACAAGTGATTTACCATGACAACCAAGTTACATTACTATGGAAACATAACCTTGCTTTGTTATACAATCAAGGAGGCATTATCATAGGTGTATGTAGGCACAGTGTATCTTCAGAAAGGTTTGTCACACACACCTACAGTTCAAGTCTTCTGATAATATAGAGAAGAAGAAAAAAACAGGAAGTTAATGCCATTATAAAGCAGAGTTGGTCAAAAAAGCCTTTCAACATATATATGCGTGTCTTGTTCTAGTCATTAGAAAAGACGTGTATTTTTCCCCCCCTTCATCTGTGTGCTAACAGGTGAGCCATGTCCTGCTGTGACTGCAGAATTTCACATGGAGAAGCATAACAATGAGCACAACACATTGTGAGCGTAGTGGTTTTCAAGAACCTTTAGAGACAAACAATATCCAAAGAAAATCAAGGCAGTTTTCATACATAAAGGAGGCAGAGAACAAAACAAACGTGTGAGTCAAACCTTTCCATCGTCGCGGCAGTTATGCAAATCCAAAAGCCTATTACAATCGCTGGTTGTTGTGGCAACGGCTAGAATCTCTAATCGTCATATCGGCACAGTTCAAAATTGGGATTGGGAGTGAGTGGTTAAATGAATCGGATTGGGAGTGAATGGTTCAATGAATCGGATTGGGGTGAGTGGTTAAATGAATCGGATTGGGAGTGAGTGGTTAAATGAATCGGATTGGGAGTGAGTGGTTAAATGAATCGGATTGGGAGTGAGTGGTTAAATGAATCGGATTGGGAGTGAGTGGTTAAATGAATCAGTTTTTGGATTGGGAGTGAATGGTTAAATGAATCAGTTGGAAGTGAGTGGTTCAATGAATCAGTTTTTGGATTGGGAGTGAATGGTTAAATTAGTCAAATTGGGATTGGGAGTGAGTGATTACTAAATTGAATCAGTTTGGGATTGGGAGTGAGTGGTTACTAAATTGAATCAGTTTGGGATTGGGAGTGAGTGGTTAAATTAGTCAAATTGGGATTGGGAGTGAGTGGTTACTAAATTGAATCAGTTTGGGATTGGGAGTGAGTGGTTATTAAATTGAATCAGTTTGGGATTTAGTGGTTACTAAATAGAATCAGTTTGGGATTGGGAGTGTGGTTAAATTGAATCAAGTCATGAAAAATGATAGAGGCATCTTGAGTAGGAGGGAAGACAGTAATTACTTTTTTACTTTCTGTCTCAACGTCTCCCTTTATTTGTATGTTTAAATCATAGTATACACTCCCACTACTACCCGCACGGTATAGAGTTAGACTAGCAAATGACTTCCTCCTGGGATGCATCTCACCAGTATAAAGTGACTCCCTCCTCTCCTCTCCTTCACCTGCACTGATAGGAACTAAATTGAGCAGGTGAGCCTGGAGTGAAAAAAAAATCATATAGCTTCTCACCTGTCCTGTTCTTTTTCCAATTAGTGGAGAAGTAGAGGAGAGGTGGAGAGGAAGTAGAGGAGAGGAGAGAAGTAGAGGAGTAGAGGAGAGAGGAGGAGAGGGAGGAGAGGAGAGGAGAAGTAGAGGAGAGCAGAAGGAGAGGAGGAGAGCAGAAGTAGAGGTGGAGAGGAGAAGTAGAGGAGATGAGGAGAGGAGAAGAGGACAAGTAGAGAGGAGAAGTAGAGGAGGAGAGGAGAGGAGGAGATAATTAGAGGAGGAGGAGAGAAGTGGAGGAGAAGTAGAAGAGAGAAGGAGAGGGAGGCCACTTCCATCTATTGAATGCGATTGTTTACTACCTATACACAGTGATTAATAAATTCTGGTGCATGAACTGTAGTCTAGGTAGGACACCCCTAAGCCTGAACCCACTGCATACCGCTAGTTTTGTCTCAAACTCAAAGTGTGCCTTGAAAAGTTAAAGGACAGCAGTGTGTGTGTGTGTGTGTGTGTGTGTGTGTGTGTGTGAGAGTGTGTGTGTGTGGGGGTCAAGCACACTTGCTTTGCTGGAACAATTAAAAAGCAACTATAAAGGTAGAGAGGAATCACCTAGAGAGATTAGATGTGACCTATAATAGTTTTCAGTCTGTTCCGGAGACTGTATCCCACAAGGCACCCTAGTCTCTATTTAGCCCCCCTATTTAGCCCTCTGGGCAAAAGTAGGGCACTTCCCCTATTGGCTCTGGTCAAAAGTAGGGCACTTCCCCTATTGGCTCTGGTCAAAAGTAGGGCACTATGGAGGGAAGTGGGTGCCCTTTGGGACATTGACAGAGACAACCTGTTCCCATGGGACTGCTGTTTTTAGCATAGCCATTACTTCTGTCATTATGACTGATTAGAGGGAGGAAGGGAGGGTAGTGGGAGGAGAGAGAGACAGAGAGGTAAAGACAGGGAGGGGTAGAGAGAGAAAGGGAGGTGGGAGGTGGGAGAGAGAGACAGAGGTAAGAGAGGGAGGGGTAGAGAGAGAAAGGGAGGTAGGAGGGGGAGAGAGAAGGTAGGGAGGGAGAGAGAGGGTGGAAAACGAGGGTAGTCTGTTCATTCTCGCTCAGTCTAATATCTGTGCCAACCACCTCTCTCTTCTCTCCCTCTCTCTTTCTCTCTGTGTGACAAATGGACCTGCTCCAAGCCCAAGTGCTTGTTTGTTCCAAAGTTTCGGCACCCAACCCTTTCCCACCCCTCCCTTTCACACTCTGTTGTTCTCTAAGTAGAGCTGCGCATGGAAATCAAATATGCTGAAGATCAGTTTAATTCAATGGGATTTCTGAATTTATGCTCTAAAGTCCGTGAGGACTGCGCAGTGCTGGATCTCTGGCTCTCAATCAGGAAGTCATTTCAAACTGGAAACAAAACGAACTGTCTGACCAATCTGTGGCCTTCATCGCTTTATTCAGTTTAGGTCCCGTGTGGCTCAGTTGGTAGAGCCATGGTGCTTTAGTTTAGTTAATTCATTCGACCATAAAAAAGCAAGCACACATAAAACTTAAAAAAGCCATACATGCACATGATCGAGGATAACACACAATAAAGTCTGGGACTTATTTACATTGTGGTCCTCTTGAAACAAGAAGACTATGCAAGATCCAACACTGTTAAACACAGTATGACAGAGATAATAAAACATGAAAAATAAGATCCAACACGGTTCAACACAGTATGACAGAGATAATAAAACATAAAAACAAAGATGAAGAACATCGACCTCATCATTGCAGTGACATCATAAGGTACATTCAAATGAGCCCAGAAGACATCAAACTGTTTTTTACTTTATATTTAAAAAGCAGGGCAGAGGCAACACATTCCACTCTGAGGCTCCAGTACACAAGGCCGTCAATGTCAATAAGAATTTGTTCTTAAACTGACTTGCCTAGTTAAATAAAGGTTAAATAAATAAGTTAAATAAGTTAAATAAATACCTTTCTCAGCATTACTCCTGAACCTGTATAAGCACATATTAGCAACACCTGATCTGGTGCTGTGATTGTGTGCATCCCTAACACAGGGAAAGTAATCAGAACCAGAAATACTGTTGTAAACCAAACCCAGTCTAATCTGGAGACCCTAGCCTCAACAGGCAGCTAGTTTAGTTCCTGAAAGCAGCTCCTGCCTATGTGAGTACCTGGACTCACCTTCAATACTACCCTGATCAGCTTATTCTGGGCTATCTGGAGATACCCCTTCAGAAGCTTAGATAAGCCCCCAAACCAGGAAGTACTGGCGTAGTCAAAATCAAGCTGCTTGGACTTTCTATCCAAAAACCTAGTCCTGGCATTAACCTTCCCTAGCACTTTAGTGGCCATGCTCATACCTCCAAAGCTTCCATTAAGGATACATCCCAGGTAGCTAACAGAGGTTTTAGTAGTCAATACTTCACCCCCTAACTCCACTCTGATTTCAGACGACCTACACAATTTAAGTCTGGACCCCAAAAAATAATTGCAGAGATAGCTTATTATCTCCAAGCCATTTGCTAATCTTAGTAAGCTCTGTGGTAAGTATGCTCTCCAATATAGTTGTACTTTTATGAGACACCGAAATGTGTCCACCCTATTGGACTCCCTGTCACGGCCGGTTGTGACACAGCCTGGGATCAAACCTGGGTCTGTAGTGATGCCTCAAACACTGCGATGCAGTGCCTCAGACCGTTTCCCCCACTCGGGAGGCCCAGGAATCTACATTTAAATCCCTGTCAATGTCCCTTACACTATCCGGCACAGGTGACTAATCAATATTACCCACTTGCTCCCTAAACATTTCAACACAGTATTTTTGAGTCCTCTGATTCGTACAGTTTTGTGACGCTTAAATATATCTTTAAAAACCCTCCTTGTTCAAAATTTAATAAAATGATCCCTGATTCCATATTTTGGATTTATCAGACACTAGTATTAAGTCAATCGTACCTTACACTGTTTCACATACCTTGGTGGGGATCTTGGTGGGGACCCTGGTGGGGATGTTTTTATCATTTGGGTCAAGGAAAATGATCTACTGAAGTGCATTGTGGGTTGAACTATCCTTTTTGCAGACATCAGCATTTCCTTCACCTGGGAATCATTTCAGTTGGACAACACAATTTCGAGACCTTCATAGAATGCATTCTGATTGGACGGCCTGCAACACACCCCCAACAAATTTGGCTTGGTTTTGGGAAGGCAAATATCCAGCCAGACAATCTCCAGAACAGCGCTTAAATCCAATCTGACTTCATAAGCAATCGCCGATCTTACAAAGGCACCTATTCCAATCCTTCCTGACAACAGAGTAATTGCCTATCTCAATTTCTGAGTCACAAACAGATTAATCCAACCACGTATTATGAGCTCACCCTCTGCTACTCTGTCGTCCTCACCACCGGGGTCACCCGGGGTCACCCATCTCTCGATTCTGGTTGCGTCTAAGCTGCTGTGGAGCCCCCTCGTCTAGTACGCTCTCTCTCGGGTACAGGGTGGGTGGCTGGGTGGGTGCGAGAGGTGTATAGGCCTTTTGATAGTGTTGGTGATTAAACTGAGGCATTGATGGTTATCACCCGATAGGAGGAGGTGGAGAGTTACAGTATTATAAGATCTCCACCATTCAGATTTCAGACTGGCCTTGAATGATTGTTTTTTGGTTTGTGCCAAGATGTAATGAATGTTTGGTGTATAACGTTCCCTCCAAAGCCAAAGTGCTGGATGCCATCAGAAGTGTTGGCATGACTGAGAAGTTGCTGAGAATGTACCGTT
>NW_027009436.1:0-15000 GCF_036934945.1 Oncorhynchus masou masou | reverse complement strand
AGAGAGGAGCAGAGATAGAGGTGAGAGAGAGAGGAGCAGAGATAGAGGAGCAGAGATAGAGGTGAGAGGAGCAGAGCTCGAGGTGAGAGGAGCAGAGATAGAGAGGAGCAGAGCGAGAGGTGAGAGGAGCAGAGCTAGAGGTGAGAGAGAGAGGAGCAGAGATAGAGGTGAGAGGAGCAGAGCTAGAGGTGAGAGAGAGAGGAGAAAGAGCTAGGAGGTGAGAGAGGATAGCGGAGCACTGGAAGTGATAGTGGTGGCCTGCTGGCTAGCATACTAACGCCACTCCACTGGACTGATTACCAAGCGTTGAATGCATGACATTGGCTGAAAGTCGCCATGGAAATCAAACCTGCAGGGTGTGTTCGGGGTTCCTCATTTAATCCCTTCAGAACATTTAAACAGATGTTTACCTGTGTCACTCCTCCTGACTACTAAACTGAAATAGGTCAAATGTCTCTGTACGTCTGCTAGAGTAGATGGCAACTGTGTTCTCTCCCTTTCTCTCCGACACACACACACAGAAGTAGTCGTCTTCATGGGTCCAAAAAGTTGGACCCACTCTGAAATGGATCCGTGGCTTTCCCACCCGATATGCATAAATATATATTTTTTTAAACGTAGACCTCTTCCTGAATGGATCTGAGGACAGTCAGACCTGTTCACACCCGTGCTGGTTCTGATCCGAGAGACCCATTAGGATCCGAGACGAGAGAGAGAGAGAGCGAGAGAGAGCAAAATAAACCTCCCATTGGGTGCTGCCAGCACCATTAATAAACATGGTTTATTTATTTATATTTATTGTTTATTAGTGACGTTGGCCAAATCATCTGCAGTTACGTGTCACTAACTGCTTTCGATGTGTAACCTATTCATAACTTTATAGTCTATTGTTTCATTGGTTTTTACTTTCCTAAAACTTCACGGTTTAGCTGTGGGAGATTTGAGCTCCCAAATGAGCCTAGGACTCTAGTGATATTAATATTTATACTAGAGAGACCAGAGAGAAAGGTCAAGATGTGCCCGACACCATGTTCCCGACATCGACATGGATTTATTTATACTTGTCAGATAGGCTACTACAGATATACAGATGTAGGCATAGAGAAGGTTCATTTTTTGATCCAAATATGTTTTATAAATAAACCCTTTTTCAGGACCGTGTCTTTCAAAGATAATTTGTAAAAATCCAAATAACTTCACAGATCTTCATTGTCAAGGGTTTAAACACTGTTCCCATGCTGTTTCCAATTACCGAACATGCACCTGTGGAGCGGTCGTTAAGACACTAACAGCCTACAGACGGTAGGCAATTAAGGTCACAGTTTTGAAAACTTAGGACACTAAAGAGGCCTTTCTACTGACTCTGAAAAACACCAAAAGAAAGATGCCCAGGGTCCCTGCTCATCTGCGTGAACGTGCCTTAGGCATGCTGCAAGGAGGCATGAGGACTGCAGATGTGGCCAGGGTAATAAATTGCAATGTCCGTACTGTGAGACGCCTAACACAGCACTACAGGCAGACATTATGGACAGCTGATTGTCCTCACAGTGGCAGACCACGTGTAACAACACCTGCACAGGATCAGTACATCCGAACATCACACCTGTGGGACAGGTACAGGATGGCAACAACAACTGCCCAAGTTACACCAGGAACGCACAATCCATCCATCATTGCTCAGACTGTCCGCAATAGGCTGAGAGAGGCTGGACTGAGGGCTTGTAGGCCTGTTGTAAGGCAGGTTCCCAACCAGACATCACTGGAAACAACGTTGTTTATGCGCAAAAACCCACCGTCGCTGGACCAGACAGGCAAAAGGTGCTCTTCACTGACGAGACGCGGTTTTGTCTCACCAGGGGTGATGATCGGATTTGTGCTTATTGTCGAAGGAATGAAGGAACGAGCGTTACACCGAGGCCTGTACTCTAGAGTGAGAATGATTTGGAGGTGGAGGGTCCGTCATGGTCTGGGGCGGTGTGTCACAGCATCAACAGACTGCCTGCAATGACAACAAGCTCAATCTCAATGCTGTGCGTTACAGGGAAGACATCCTCCTCCCTCATGTGGTACCCTTCCTGCAGGTTCATCCTGACATGACCCTGCAGCATGACATGCCACCAGACATACTGCTCGTTCTGTGTGTGATTTCCTGCAAGACAGGAATGTCAGTGTTCTGCCGTGGCCAACGAAGAGCCCAGATCTCAATTCGAGCACGTCTGGGACATGTTGGATCGGAGGGTGAGGGCTTAGGCCATTCCTCCCAGTAATGTCCGGGAACTTGCAGGTGCTTTGGTGGAAGACTGGGGTAACATCTCACAGCAAGAACTGGCAAATCTGGTGCAGTCCATGAGGAGGAGATGCACTGCAGTACTTAATGCAGCTGGTGGCAACCAGATACTGACTGTTACTTTAGATTTGGACCCCCCCCCTTTTGTTCAGGGACACATTATTCCATTTCTGTTAGTCACATGTTTGTGGAACTCGTTCAGTCTCAGTTGTTGAATCTTGTTATGTTCATACAAATATTTACACATATTAAGTTTGCTGAAAATAAAACGTAGTTGACAGTACGTCCAATTTGAGTCGCTCAGTGCTAAATGACTTAAATGTAATGTTTATTTATTTTTTTGTTGAGTTTATAAGCATTATATTGTTAAATTAAAGGTGTAATTCTAGTAAGGCCTAAAACCTTCTTCCTCATCTCAAGTTCAATTGTCGTAGTCGGTTGGAACCCTGTCTGTCCATGCAGTAGCCTGATAATACCAAAGCCTTCACAAAAGTTGCTTAATTTTATTAGGATAATATCAAAAGTATGTAAAGTCATTGTTTATAGGGAAACTAGGAACCGGTTATTCTGTTACGTTTAGCATCTTGCCCTCTGGTTTTTCTTTTTCCTGGTTTGAGTGAGAATAGTGTTCATAGAACTACTGGTAATTCTATTTTATTGTGACAAACACCACATTACAGCTGTAATGTTTGGCCAACAAAAATGCCTGAACAGAATGAAATATAAAACACTGTTTTGAGCTGGCTAGGGCCTGTGTTGCAGCCTTTAGCAACACATTTGATTGCCTACAGTAGGCTTACCCAACAAAATGATAGAAATAGGCTAATGCTAATTTCTTTTACAATTATTATTATTAATGACTAATCAATTGATGATAAATATGGAAAGTGATCAATGAAACATAGAAAATAGTTTTAAACCTGAATAGCGAGTTGTACACAGTCAGTCCAGTCCATTTGACCAATGTTCTTCTCATCCATGTCCACTCAATATTAAACCCGAGGACATTCCCCTTGTCTTTTCACTGAACTCTTTCTCAATATTAAACCCGAGGACATTCCCCTTGTCTTTTCACTGAACTCTTTCTCCAATATTAAGCCCTGAGGACATTCCCCTTGTCTTTTCACTGAACTCTTTCTCCAATATTAAACCCCGAGGACATTCCCCTTGTCTTTTCACTGAACTCTTTCTCCAATATTAAACCCGAGGACATTCCCCTTGTCTTTTCACTGTACTCTTTCTCCAATATTAAACCCAGAGGACATTCCCTTGTCTTTTCACTGTACTCTTTCTCCAATATTAAACCCCGAGGACATTCCCCTTGTCTTTTCACTGTACTCTTTCTCCAATATTAAACCCCGAGGACATTCCCTTGTCTTTTCACTGAACTCTTTCTCCAATATTAAACCCAGAGGACATTCCCTTGTCTTTTCACTGTACTCTTTCTCAATATTAAACCCGAGGACATTCCCCTTGTCTTTTCACTGATCTCTTTCTCCAATATTCAACCCGAGGACATTCCCCTTGTCTTTTCACTGTACTCTTTCTCCAATATTAAACCCCGAGGACATTCCCCTTGTCTTTTCACTGTACTCTTTCTCCAATATTAAACCCCGAGGACATTCCCCTTGTCTTTTCACTGAACTCTTTCTCCAATATTAAACCCAGAGGACATTCCCCTTGTCTTTTCACTGTACTCTTTCTCCAATATTAAACCCCGAGGACATTCCCCTTGTCTTTTCACTGAACTCTTTCTCCAATATTCAACCCGAGGACATTCCCCTTGTCTTTTCACTGAACTCTTTCTCCAATATTAAACCCGAGGTCATTCCCCTTGTCTTTTCACTGTACTCTTTCTCCAATATTAAACCCGAGGACATTCCCTTGTCTTTTCACTGAACTCTTTCTCCAATATTAAACCCCGAGGACATTCCCCTTGTCTTTTCACTGAACTCTTTCTCCAATATTAAACCCCGAGGACATTCCCTTTGTCTTTTCACTGTACTCTTTCTCCAATATTAAACCCGAGGACATTCCCCTTGTCTTTTCACTGTACTCTTTCTCCAATATTAAACCCTGAGGACATTCCCTTTGTCTTTTCACTGAACTCTTTCTCCAATATTAAACCCGAGGACATTCCCCTTGTCTTTTCACTGTACTCTTTCTCCAATATTAAACCCCGATGACATTCCCCTTGTCTTTTCACTGTACTCTTTCTCCAATATTAAACCCCGAGGACATTCCCTTGTCTTTTCACTATACTCTTTCTCCAATATTAAACCCTGAGGACATTCCCCTTGTCTTTTCACTGAACTCTTTCTCCAATATTAAACCCCGAGGACATTCCCCTTGTCTTTTCACTGAACTCTTTCTCCAATATTAAACCCAGAGGACATTCCCCTTGTCTTTTCACTGTACTCTTTCTCCAATATTAAACCCCGAGGACATTCCCCTTGTCTTTTCACTGTACTCTTTCTCCAATATTAAACCCGAGGACATTCCCCTTGTCTTTTCACTGTACTCTTTCTCCAATATTAAACTCTGAGGACATTCCCCTTGTCTTTTCACTGTACTCTTTCTCCAATATTAAACCCCGAGGACATTCCCTTGTCTTTTCACTGTACTCTTTCTCCAATATTAAACCCCGAGGACATTCCCCTTGTCTTTTCACTGTACTCTTTCTCCAATATTAAACCCTGAGGACATTCCCTTTGTCTTTTCACTATACTCTTTCTCCAATATTAAACCCCGAGGACATTCCCCTTGTCTTTTCACTGTACTCTTTCTCCAATATTAAACCCTGAGGACATTCCCTTTGTCTTTTCACTGAACTCTTTCTCCAATATTAAACCCAGAGGACATTCCCTTTGTCTTTTCACTGAACTCTTTCTCCAATATTAAACCCCGAGGACATTCCCCTTGTCTTTTCACTGTACTCTTTCTCCAATATTAAACCCCGAGGACATTCCCCTTGTCTTTTCACTGAACTCTTTCTCCAATATTAAACCCGAGGACATTCCCCTTGTCTTTTCACTGTACTCTTTCTCCAATATTAAACCCCGAGGACATTCCCCTTGTCTTTTCACTGTACTCTTTCTCCAATATTAAACCCCGAGGACATTCCCCTTGTCTTTTCACTGTACTCTTTCTCCAATATTAAACCCCGAGGACATTCCCCTTGTCTTTTCACTGAACTCTTTCTCCAATATTAAACCCCGAGGACATTCCCGTTGTCTTTTCACTGAACTCTTTCTCCAATATTAAACCCCGAGGACATTCCCCTTGTCTTTTCACTGTACTCTTTCTCCAATATTAAACCCAGAGGACATTCCCCTTATCTTTTCACTGTACTCTTTCTCCAATATTAAACCCAGAGGACATTCCCCTTGTCTTTTCACTATACTCTTTCTCCAATATTAAACCCTGAGGACATTCCGCTTGTCTTTTCACTGTACTCTTTCTCCAATATTAAACCCAGAGGACATTCCCCTTGTCTTTTCACTGAACTCTTTCTCCAATATTAAACCCAGAGGACATTCCCCTTGTCTTTTCACTGAACTCTTTCTCCAATATGAAACCCTGAGGACATTCCCCTTGTCTTTTCACTGTACTCTTTCTCCAATATTAAACCCTGAGGACATTCCCCTTGTGTTTTCACTGAACTCTTTCTCAATATTAAACCCTGAGGACATTCCCTTTGTCTTTTCACTGTACTCTTTCTCCAATATTAAACTCTGAGGACATTCCCCTTGTCTTTTCACTGTACTCTTTCTCCAATATTAAACCCAGAGGACATTCCCCTTGTCTTTTCACTGAACTCTTTCTCCAATATTAAACCCAGAGGACATTCCCCTTGTCTTTTCACTGAACTCTTTCTCCAATATGAAACCCTGAGGACATTCCCCTTGTCTTTTCACTGTACTCTTTCTCCAATATTAAACCCGAGGACATTCCCCTTGTCTTTTCACTGAACTCTTTCTCCAATATTAAACCCTGAGGACATTCCCTTTGTCTTTTCACTGTACTCTTTCTCCAATATTAAACTCTGAGGACATTCCCTTGTCTTTTCACTGTACTCTTTCTCCAATATTAAACCCCGAGGACATTCCCCTTGTCTTTTCACTGTACTCTTTCTCCAATATTAAACCCGAGGACATTCCCTTGTCTTTTCACTGTACTCTTTCTCCAATATTAAACCCTGAGGACATTCCCTTTGTCTTTTCACTATACTCTTTCTCCAATATTAAACCCCGAGGACATTCCCCTTGTCTTTTCACTGTACTCTTTCTCCAATATTAAACTCTGAGGACATTCCCCTTGTCTTTTCACTGTACTCTTTCTCCAATATTAAACCCGAGGACATTCCCCTTGTCTTTTCACTGTACTCTTTCTCCAATATTAAACCCGAGGACATTCCCTTTGTCTTTTCACTGAACTCTTTCTCCAATATTAAACCCTGAGGACATTCCCTTTGTCTTTTCACTGTACTCTTTCTCCAATATTAAACCCCGAGGACATTCCCCTTGTCTTTTCACTGTACTCTTTCTCCAATATTAAACCCCGAGGACATTCCCCTTGTCTTTTCACTATACTCTTTCTCCAATATTAAACCCGAGGACATTCCCCTTGTCTTTTCACTGTACTCTTTCTCCAATATTAAACCCGAGGACATTCCCCTTGTCTTTTCACTGTACTCTTTCTCAATATTAAACCCCGAGGACATTCCCCTTGTCTTTTCACTGTACTCTTTCTCCAATATTAAACCCTGAGGACATTCCCTTTGTCTTTTCACTGAACTCTTTCTCCAATATTAAACCCTGAGGACATTCCCTTTGTCTTTTCACTGAACTCTTTCTCCAATATTAAACCCTGAGGACATTCCCTTGTCTTTTCACTGAACTCTTTCTCCAATATTAAACCCCGAGGACATTCCCCTTGTCTTTTCACTGAACTCTTTCTCCAATATTAAACCCCGAGGACATTCCCCTTGTCTTTTCACTGAACTCTTTCTCCAATATTAAACCCAGAGGACATTCCCTTTGTCTTTTCACTGAACTCTTTCTCCAATATTAAACCCGAGGACATTCCCCTTGTCTTTTCACTGTACTCTTTCTCCAATATTAAACCCCGAGGACATTCCCCTTGTCTTTTCACTGTACTCTTTCTCCAATATTAAACCCCGAGGACATTCCCCTTGTCTTTTCACTATACTCTTTCTCCAATATTAAACCCCGAGGACATTCCCCTTGTCTTTTCACTGTACTCTTTCTCCAATATTAAACCCTGAGGACATTCCCCTTGTCTTTTCACTGTACTCTTTCTCCAATATTAAACCCTGAGGACATTCCCTTTGTCTTTTCACTGAACTCTTTCTCCAATATTAAACCCTGAGGACATTCCCTTTGTCTTTTCACTGAACTCTTTCTCCAATATTAAACCCTGAGGACATTCCCTTTGTCTTTTCACTGAACTCTTTCTCCAATATTAAACCCCGAGGACATTCCCCTTGTCTTTTCACTGTACTCTTTCTCCAATATTAAACCCAGAGGACATTCCCCTTGTCTTTTCACTGTACTCTTTCTCCAATATTAAACCCGAGGACATTCCCCTTGTCTTTTCACTATACTCTTTCTCCAATATTAAACCCGAGGACATTCCCCTTGTCTTTTCACTGTACTCTTTCTCCAATATTAAACCCCGAGGACATTCCCCTTGTCTTTTCACTGTACTCTTTCTCCAATATTAAACCCCGAGGACATTCCCCTTGTCTTTTCACTGTACTCTTTCTCCAATATTAAACCCCGAGGACATTCCCCTTGTCTTTTCACTGTACTCTTTCTCCAATATTAAACCCTGAGGACATTCCCTTTGTCTTTTCACTGAACTCTTTCTCCAATATTAAACCCTGAGGACATTCCCTTTGTCTTTTCACTGAACTCTTTCTCCAATATTAAACCCTGAGGACATTCCCCTTGTCTTTTCACTGAACTCTTTCTCCAATATTAAACCCGAGGACATTCCCCTTGTCTTTTCACTGAACTCTTTCTCCAATATTAAACCCGAGGACATTCCCCTTGTCTTTTCACTGAACTCTTTCTCCAATATTAAACCCGAGGACATTCCCCTTGTCTTTTCACTGAACTCTTTCTCCAATATTAAACCCCGAGGACATTCCCTTTGTCTTTTCACTGAACTCTTTCTCCAATATTAAACCCCGAGGACATTCCCCTTGTCTTTTCACTGTACTCTTTCTCCAATATTAAACCCTGAGGACATTCCCCTTGTCTTTTCACTGTACTCTTTCTCCAATATTAAACTCTGAGGACATTCCCTTGTCTTTTCACTGTACTCTTTCTCCAATATTAAACCCCGAGGACATTCCCCTTGTCTTTTCACTGTACTCTTTCTCCAATATTAAACCCGAGGACATTCCCCTTGTCTTTTCACTGTACTCTTTCTCCAATATTAAACCCTGAGGACATTCCCTTTGTCTTTTCACTATACTCTTTCTCCAATATTAAACCCGAGGACATTCCCCTTGTCTTTTCACTGTACTCTTTCTCCAATATTAAACCCTGAGGACATTCCCTTTGTCTTTTCACTGAACTCTTTCTCCAATATTAAACCCAGAGGACATTCCCTTTGTCTTTTCACTGAACTCTTTCTCCAATATTAAACCCCGAGGACATTCCCCTTGTCTTTTCACTGTACTCTTTCTCCAATATTAAACCCGAGGACATTCCCCTTGTCTTTTCACTGAACTCTTTCTCCAATATTAAACCCGAGGACATTCCCTTTGTCTTTTCACTGAACTCTTTCTCCAATATTAAACCCCGAGGACATTCCCCTTGTCTTTTCACTGTACTCTTTCTCCAATATTAAACCCGAGGACATTCCCCTTGTCTTTTCACTGTACTCTTTCTCCAATATTAAACCCGAGGACATTCCCTTGTCTTTTCACTGTACTCTTTCTCCAATATTAAACCCCGAGGACATTCCCCTTGTCTTTTCACTGAACTCTTTCTCCAATATTAAACCCCGAGGACATTCCCGTTGTCTTTTCACTGAACTCTTTCTCCAATATTAAACCCCGAGGACATTCCCCTTGTCTTTTCACTGTACTCTTTCTCCAATATTAAACCCAGAGGACATTCCCCTTATCTTTTCACTGTACTCTTTCTCCAATATTAAACCCCGAGGACATTCCCCTTGTCTTTTCACTATACTCTTTCTCCAATATTAAACCCTGAGGACATTCCGCTTGTCTTTTCACTGTACTCTTTCTCCAATATTAAACCCAGAGGACATTCCCCTTGTCTTTTCACTGAACTCTTTCTCCAATATTAAACCCAGAGGACATTCCCTTGTCTTTTCACTGAACTCTTTCTCCAATATGAAACCCTGAGGACATTCCCCTTGTCTTTTCACTGTACTCTTTCTCCAATATTAAACCCTGAGGACATTCCCCTTGTGTTTTCACTGAACTCTTTCTCCAATATTAAACCCTGAGGACATTCCCTTTGTCTTTTCACTGTACTCTTTCTCCAATATTAAACTCTGAGGACATTCCCCTTGTCTTTTCACTGTACTCTTTCTCCAATATTAAACCCAGAGGACATTCCCCTTGTCTTTTCACTGAACTCTTTCTCCAATATTAAACCCAGAGGACATTCCCCTTGTCTTTTCACTGAACTCTTTCTCCAATATGAAACCCTGAGGACATTCCCTTGTCTTTTCACTGTACTCTTTCTCCAATATTAAACCCCGAGGACATTCCCCTTGTCTTTTCACTGAACTCTTTCTCCAATATTAAACCCTGAGGACATTCCCTTTGTCTTTTCACTGTACTCTTTCTCCAATATTAAACTCTGAGGACATTCCCCTTGTCTTTTCACTGTACTCTTTCTCCAATATTAAACCCCGAGGACATTCCCCTTGTCTTTTCACTGTACTCTTTCTCCAATATTAAACCCCGAGGACATTCCCCTTGTCTTTTCACTGTACTCTTTCTCCAATATTAAACCCTGAGGACATTCCCTTTGTCTTTTCACTATACTCTTTCTCCAATATTAAACCCCGAGGACATTCCCTTGTCTTTTCACTGTACTCTTTCTCCAATATTAAACTCTGAGGACATTCCCCTTGTCTTTTCACTGTACTCTTTCTCCAATATTAAACCCGAGGACATTCCCCTTGTCTTTTCACTGTACTCTTTCTCCAATATTAAACCCCGAGGACATTCCCTTTGTCTTTTCACTGAACTCTTTCTCCAATATTAAACCCTGAGGACATTCCCTTTGTCTTTTCACTGTACTCTTTCTCCAATATTAAACCCCGAGGACATTCCCCTTGTCTTTTCACTGTACTCTTTCTCCAATATTAAACCCCGAGGACATTCCCCTTGTCTTTTCACTGTACTCTTTCTCCAATATTAAACCCGAGGACATTCCCCCTTGTCTTTTCACTGTACTCTTTCTCCAATATTAAACCCCGAGGACATTCCCTTGTCTTTTCACTGTACTCTTTCTCCAATATTAAACCCCGAGGACATTCCCCTTGTCTTTTCACTGTACTCTTTCTCCAATATTAAACCCTGAGGACATTCCTTTGTCTTTTCACTGAACTCTTTCTCCAATATTAAACCCTGAGGACATTCCCTTTGTCTTTTCACTGAACTCTTTCTCCAATATTAAACCCTGAGGACATTCCCTTGTCTTTTCACTGAACTCTTTCTCCAATATTAAACCCGAGGACATTCCCCTTGTCTTTTCACTGAACTCTTTCTCCAATATTAAACCCCCGAGGACATTCCCCTTGTCTTTTCACTGAACTCTTTCTCCAATATTAAACCCAGAGGACATTCCCTTTGTCTTTTCACTGAACTCTTTCTCCAATATTAAACCCGAGGACATTCCCCTTGTCTTTTCACTGTACTCTTTCTCCAATATTAAACCCCGAGGACATTCCCCTTGTCTTTTCACTGTACTCTTTCTCCAATATTAAACCCGAGGACATTCCCCTTGTCTTTTCACTATACTCTTTCTCCAATATTAAACCCCGAGGACATTCCCCTTGTCTTTTCACTGTACTCTTTCTCCAATATTAAACCCTGAGGACATTCCCCTTGTCTTTTCACTGTACTCTTTCTCCAATATTAAACCCTGAGGACATTCCCTTTGTCTTTTCACTGAACTCTTTCTCCAATATTAAACCCTGAGGACATTCCCTTTGTCTTTTCACTGAACTCTTTCTCCAATATTAAACCCTGAGGACATTCCCTTTGTCTTTTCACTGAACTCTTTCTCCAATATTAAACCCCGAGGACATTCCCCTTGTCTTTTCACTGTACTCTTTCTCCAATATTAAACCCAGAGGACATTCCCTTGTCTTTTCACTGTACTCTTTCTCCAATATTAAACCCCGAGGACATTCCCCTTGTCTTTTCACTATACTCTTTCTCCAATATTAAACCCCGAGGACATTCCCCTTGTCTTTTCACTGTACTCTTTCTCCAATATTAAACCCCGAGGACATTCCCCTTGTCTTTTCACTGTACTCTTTCTCCAATATTAAACCCCGAGGACATTCCCCTTGTCTTTTCACTGTACTCTTTCTCCAATATTAAACCCCGAGGACATTCCCCTTGTCTTTTCACTGTACTCTTTCTCCAATATTAAACCCTGAGGACATTCCCTTTGTCTTTTCACTGAACTCTTTCTCCAATATTAAACCCTGAGGACATTCCCTTTGTCTTTTCACTGAACTCTTTCTCCAATATTAAACCCTGAGGACATTCCCCTTGTCTTTTCACTGAACTCTTTCTCCAATATTAAACCCGAGGACATTCCCCTTGTCTTTTCACTGAACTCTTTCTCCAATATTAAACCCGAGGACATTCCCCTTGTCTTTTCACTGAACTCTTTCTCCAATATTAAACCCCGAGGACATTCCCCTTGTCTTTTCACTGAACTCTTTCTCCAATATTAAACCCCGAGGACATTCCCTTTGTCTTTTCACTGAACTCTTTCTCCAATATTAAACCCCGAGGACATTCCCTTGTCTTTTCACTGTACTCTTTCTCCAATATTAAACCCGAGGACATTCCCCTTGTCTTTTCACTGTACTCTTTCTCCAATATTAAACCCCGAGGACATTCCCCTTGTCTTTTCACTATACTCTTTCTCCAATATTAAACCCCGAGGACATTCCCTTGTCTTTTCACTGTACTCTTTCTCCAATATTAAACCCTGAGGACATTCCCCTTGTCTTTTCACTGTACTCTTTCTCCAATATTAAACCCTGAGGACATTCCCTTTGTCTTTTCACTGAACTCTTTCTCCAATATTAAACCCTGAGGACATTCCCTTTGTCTTTTCACTGAACTCTTTCTCCAATATTAAACCCTGAGGACATTCCCTTTGTCTTTTCACTGAACTCTTTCTCCAATATTAAACCCCGAGGACATTCCCCTTGTCTTTTCACTGTACTCTTTCTCCAATATTAAACCCAGAGGACATTCCCCTTGTCTTTTCACTGTACTCTTTCTCCAATATTAAACCCCGAGGACATTCCCCTTGTCTTTTCACTATACTCTTTCTCCAATATTAAACCCGAGGACATTCCCCTTGTCTTTTCACTGTACTCTTTCTCCAATATTAAACCCCGATGACATTCCCCTTGTCTTTTCACTGTACTCTTTCTCCAATATTAAACCCCGAGGACATTCCCCTTGTCTTTTCACTGTACTCTTTCTCCAATATTAAACCCCGAGGACATTCCCCTTGTCTTTTCACTGTACTCTTTCTCCAATATTAAACCCTGAGGACATTCCCTTTGTCTTTTCACTGAACTCTTTCTCCAATATTAAACCCTGAGGACATTCCCTTTGTCTTTTCACTGAACTCTTTCTCCAATATTAAACCCTGAGGACATTCCCCTTGTCTTTTCACTGAACTCTTTCTCCAATATTAAACCCCGAGGACATTCCCCTTGTCTTTTCACTGAACTCTTTCTCCAATATTAAACCCCGAGGACATTCCCCTTGTCTTTTCACTGAACTCTTTCTCCAATATTAAACCCCGAGGACATTCCCTTTGTCTTTTCACTGAACTCTTTCTCCAATATTAAACCCCGAGGACATTCCCCTTGTCTTTTCACTGTACTCTTTCTCCAATATTAAACCCCGAGGACATTCCCCTTGTCTTTTCACTGTACTCTTTCTCCAATATTAAACCCCGAGGACATTCCCCTTGTCTTTTCACTATACTCTTTCTCCAATATTAAACCCCGAGGACATTCCCCTTGTCTTTTCACTGTACTCTTTCTCCAATATTAAACCCTGAGGACATTCCCCTTGTCTTTTCACTGTACTCTTTCTCCAATATTAAACCCTGAGGACATTCCCTTTGTCTTTTCACTGAACTCTTTCTCCAATATTAAACCCTGAGGACATTCCCTTTGTCTTTTCACTGAACTCTTTCTCCAATATTAAACCCTGAGGACATTCCCTTTGTCTTTTCACTGAACTCTTTCTCCAATATTAAACCCGAGGACATTCCCCTTGTCTTTTCACTGTACTCTTTCTCCAATATTAAACCCAGAGGACATTCCCCTTGTCTTTTCACTGTACTCTTTCTCCAATATTAAACCCCGAGGACATTCCCTTGTCTTTTCACTATACTCTTTCTCCAATATTAAACCCTGAGGACATTCCCTTTGTCTTTTCACTATACTCTTTCTCCAATATTAAACCCGAGGACATTCCCTTTGTCTTTTCACTGTACTCTTTCTCCAATATTAAACCCCGAGGACATTCCCCTTGTCTTTTCACTGTACTCTTTCTCCAATATTAAACCCCGAGGACATTCCCTTGTCTTTTCACTGTACTCTTTCTCCAATATTAAACCCTGAGGACATTCCCTTTGTCTTTTCACTGAACTCTTTCTCCAATATTAAACCCAGAGGACATTCCCTTGTCTTTTCACTGTACTCTTTCTCCAATATTAAACTCTGAGAACATTCCCCTTGTCTTTTCACTGTACTCTTTCTCCAATATTAAACCCCGAGGACATTCCCCTTGTCTTTTCACTGTACTCTTTCTCCAATATTAAACCCTGAGGACATTCCCCTTGTCTTTTCACTGAACTCTTTCTCCAATATTAAACCCCGAGGACATTCCCCTTGTCTTTTCACTGTACTCTTTCTCCAATATTAAACCCTGAGGACATTCCCTTTGTCTTTTCACTATACTCTTTCTCCAATATTAAACCCCGAGGACATTCCCCTTGTCTTTTCACTGTACTCTTTCTCCAATATTAAACTCTGAGGACATTCCCCTTGTCTTTTCACTGTACTCTTTCTCCAATATTAAACCCGAGGACATTCCCCTTGTCTTTTCACTGTACTCTTTCTCCAATATTAAACCCTGAGGACATTCCCTTTGTCTTTTCACTGTACTCTTTCTCCAATATTAAACCCCGAGGACATTCCCCTTGTCTTTTCACTGTACTCTTTCTCCAATATTAAACCCGAGGACATTCCCTTGTCTTTTCACTGTACTCTTTCTCCAATATTAAACCCGAGGACATTCCCCTTGTCTTTTCACTGTACTCTTTCTCCAATATTAAACCCCGAGGACATTCCCTTGTCTTTTCACTATACTCTTTCTCCAATATTAAACCCCGAGGACATTCCCTTTGTCTTTTCACTGTACT
>NW_027009435.1:0-45723 GCF_036934945.1 Oncorhynchus masou masou | reverse complement strand
ACAGTAACCATTCTAACAGTACCCATTCTAATAGTATCAATTATCCATTCTGACAGTATCCATTCTAACAGTATCCATTCTAACAGTATCCAGTATCCATTCTAACAGTACCCATTCTAACAGTACCCATTCTAACAGTAACCATTCTAACAGTATCCATTCTAACAGTATCCATTCTAACAGTACCCATTCTAACAGTATCCAGTATCCATTCTAACAGTAACCATTCTAACAGTATCCATTCTAACAGTAACCATTCTAACAGTATCCATTCTAACAGTATCCAGTAACCATTCTAACAGTATCCATAACCATTCTAACAGTAACCATTCTAACAGTACCATTCTAACAGTATCCATTCTAACAGTATCCAGTAACCATTCTAACAGTATCCATTCTAACATTCCATTAACAGTACCCATTCTAACAGTATCCAGTAACCATTCTAACAGTAACCATTCTAACAGTATCCATTCTAACAGTAACCATTCTAACAGTATCCATATCCAGTCCATTCTAACAGTAACCATTCCAGTACCCATTCTAACAGTAACCATTCTAACAGTATCCATTCTAACAGTATCCATTCTAACAGTATCCATTCTAACAGTATCCATTCTAACAGTACCCATTCTAACAGTAACCATTCTAACAGTATCCAGTATCCATTCTAACAGTATCCATTCTAACAGTAACCATTCTAACAGTATCCATTCTAACAGTAACCATTCTAACAGTATCCATTCTAACAGTACCCATTCTACCAGTATCCATTCTAACAGTATCAGTATCCATTCTAACAGTACCCATTCTAACAGTACCCATTCTAACAGTAACCATTCTAACAGTAACCATTCTAACAGTATCCATTTTCTAACAGTATCCATTCTAACAGCAACCATTCTAACAGTATCCATTCTAACAGTAACCATTCTAACAGTATCCATTCTAACTAGTATCAATCCATTCTAACAGTATCCATTCTAACAGTATCCATTCTAACAGTATCCAGTATCCATTCTAACAGTACCCATTCTAACAGTACCCATTCTAACAGTATCCATTCTAACAGTATCCAGTATCCATTCTAACAGTATTCCATAACCATTCTAACAGTAACCATTCTAACAGTAACCATTCTAATTCTAACAGTATTCTAACAGTAACCATTCTAACAGTATCCATTCTAACCTAACAGTAACCATTCTAACAGTATCCATTCTAACAGTATCCATTCTAGTACCATTCTAACAGTATCCATTTCTAACAGTATCCATTCTAACAGTATCCAGTATCCATTCTAACAGTATCCATTCTAACCATTCTAACAGTAACCATTCTAACAGTATCCATTCTAACAGTAACCATTCTAACAGTACCCATTCTAATAGTATCCAGTATCCATTCTAACAGTATCCATTCTAACAGTAACCATTCTAACAGTATCCATTCTACCAGTATCCATTCTAACAGTATCCAGTAACCATTCTAACAGTATCCAGTAACCATTCTAACAGTAACCATTCTAACAGTACCCATTCTAACAGTATCCAGTATCCATTCTAACAGTACCCATTCTAACAGTAACCATTCTAACAGTACCCATTCTAACAGTATCCAGTATCCATTCTAACAGTACCCATTCTAACAGTAACCATTCGAACAGTACACCATCCATTCTAACAGTATTCTAACAGTATCCAGTAACCATTCTAACAGTAACCATTCCCATTCTAACAGTATCCAGTATCCATTCTAACAGTATCCATTCTAACAGTAACCATTCTAACAGTATCCAGTATCCATTCTAACAGTATCCATTCTAACAGTATCCATTCTAACAGTAACCATTCTAACAGTATCCATTCTAACAGTATCTTCTAACAGTATCCATTCTAACAGTATCCATTCTAACAGTATCCATTCTAACAGTACCATTCTAACAGTATCTAACAGTATCCATTCTAACAGTATCCATTCTAACAGTATCCATTCTAACAGTATCCATTCTAACAGTATCCAGTATCCATTCTAACAGTATCCATTCTAACAGTATCCATTCTAACAGTAACCATTCTAACAGTATCCATTCTAACAGTATCCATAACCATTCTAACAGTATCCATTCTAACCCCATTCTAACAGTAACCATTCTAACAGTACCCATTCTAACAGTAACCATTCTAACAGTATCCATTCTAACAGTATCCATTCTAACAGTACCCATTCTAACAGTATCCAGTAACCATTCTAACAGTAACCATTCTAACAGTAACCCATTCTAACAGTAACCATTCTAACAGTACCCATTCTAACAGTATCCAGTAACCATTCTAACAGTAACCATTCTAACAGTACCCATTCTAACCAGTAACCATTCTAACAGTATCCATTCTATTCCAGTAACCATTCTAACAGTACCATTCTCACAGTATCCATAACCATTCTAACAGTATCTAACAGTATCCATTCTAACAGTATCCAGTATCCATTCTAACAGTATCCATTCTAACAGTAACCATTCTAACAGTATCCATTCAACAGTAACCATTCTAACAGTATCCAGTACCCATTCTAACAGTAGTATCCATTCTAACAGTACCCATTCTAACAGTAACCATTCGAACAGTACCCATTCTAACAGTATCAGGTAACCATTCTAACAGTAACCATTCTAACAGTATCCATTTTAACAGTATCCAGTGTCCATTCTAACAGTATCCATTCTAACAGCAACCATTCTAACAGTATCCATTCTAACAGTAACCATTCTAACAGTATCCAGTATCCATTCTAACAGTATCCATTCTAACAGTATCCATTCTAACAGTATCCATTCTAACAGTATCCAGTATCCATTCTAACAGTACCCATTCTAACAGTACCCATTCTAACAGTATCCATTCTAACAGTATCCAGTATCCATTCTAACAGTACACATTCTAACAGTATCCATTCTAACAGTATCCATTCTAACAGTAACCATTCTAACAGTATCCATTCTAACAGTATCCAGTACCCATTCTAACAGTATCCATTCTAACAGTACCCATTCTAACAGTAACCATTCTAACAGTATCCATTCTAACAGTAACCATTCTAACAGTACCCATTCTAATACTATCCAGTACCCATTCTAACAGTACCCATTCTACCAGTAACCATTCTAACAGTATCCAGTATCCATTCTAACAGTATCCATTCTAACAGTAACCATTCTAACAGTATCCATTCTAACAGTAACCATTCTAACAGTACCCATTCTAATACTATCCAGTATCCATTCTAACAGTATCCATCCTAACAGTAACCCTTCTAACAGCAACCATTCTAACAGTATCCATTCTAACAGTAACCATTCTACCAGTATCCTTTCTAACAGTATCCAGTAACCATTCTAACAGTAACCATTCTAACAGTACCCATTCTAATACTATCCAGTACCCATTCTAACAGTACCCATTCTACCAGTAACCATTCTAACAGTATCCAGTATCCATCCTAACAGTATCCATTCTAACAGCAACCATTCTAACAGTATCCATTCTAACAGCAACCATTCTAACAGTATCCATCCTAACAGTAACCATTCTAACAGTAACCATTCTAAAAGTACCCATTCTAACAGTATCCAGTATCCATTCTATATCCATTCTAACAGTATCCATTCTAACAGTACCCATTCTAACAGTATCCATTCTAACAGTATCCATATCCATTCTAACAGTACCCATTCTAACAGTACCCATTCTAACAGTAACCATTCTAACAGTACCCATTCTACCAGTATCCAGTATCCATCTAACAGTCCAGGAGTATCCATTCTAACAGTACCCATTCTAACAGTATCCATTCTACCAGTAACCATTCTAACAGTACCATTCTAACAGTAACCATTCTAACAGTACCCATTCTACCAGTAACCATTCTAACAGTATCCAGTATCCATTCTAACAGTATCCATTCTAACCATTCTAACAGTATCCATTCTAACAGTAACCATTCTAACAGTATCCAGTATCCATTCTAACAGTACCCATTCTACCAGTATCCATTCTAACAGTATCCAGTATCCATTCCAACAGTACCCATTCTAACAGTATCCATTCTAACAGTATCCATTCTAACAGTATCCATTCTAACAGTATCCATTCTAACAGTATCCAGTATCCATTCTAACAGTATCCATTCTAACAGTATCCATTCTAACAGTATCCATTCTAACAGTAACCATTCTAACAGTATCCATTCTAACTAACAGTATCCATTCTAACAGTATCCATTCTAACATCCATTCTAACAGTATCCATTCTAACAGTATCCAGTATCCATTCTAACAGTACCCATTCGAACAGTACCCATTCTAACAGTATCCATTCTAACAGTATCCAGTATCCATTCTAACAGTACCCATTCGAACAGTACCCATTCTAACAGTAACCATTCTAACAGTAACCATTCTAACAGTACCCATTCTAATAGTATCCAGTACCCATTCTAACAGTATCCATTCTAACAGTACCCATTCTAACAGTAACCATTCTAACAGTATCCATTCTAACAGTAACCATTCTAACAGTACCCATTCTAATACTATCCAGTACCCATTCTAACAGTATCCATTCTAACAGTACCCATTCTAACAGTATCCATTCTAACAGTATCCATTCTAACAGTACTAACAGTAACCATTCTAACAGTATCCATTCTAACAGTACCCATTCTAATAGTATCCAGTATCCATTCTAACAGTATCCATTCTAACAGTATCCATCCTAACAGTAACCATTCTAACAGCAACCATTCTAACAGTATCCATTCTAACAGTAACCATTCTACCAGTATCCTTTCTAACAGTATCCAGTAACCATTCTAACAGTAACCATTCTAACAGTACCCATTCTAATACTATCCAGTACCCATTCTAACAGTATCCATTCTAACAGTACCCATTCTAACAGTACCCATTCTAACAGCAACCATTCTAACAGTATCCATTCTAACAGCAACCATTCTAACAGTATCCATCCTAACAGTAACCATTCTAACAGTAACCATTCTAAAGTACCCATTCTAACAGTATCCAGTATCCATTCTAACAGTATCCATTCTAACAGTATCCATTCTAACAGTACCCATTCTAACAGTATCCATTCTAACAGTATCCAGTATCCATTCTAACAGTACCCATTCTAACAGTACCCATTCTAACAGTAACCATTCTAACAGTACCCATTCTACCAGTATCCATTCTAACAGTATCCAGGAGCCATTCTAACAGTACCCATTCTAACAGTATCCATTCTAACAGTAACCATTCTAACAGTATCCATTCTAACAATATCCAGTATCCATTCTAACACTATCCATTCTAACAGCAACCATTCTGACAGTATCCATTCTAACAGTAACCATTCTCACAGTATCCATTCTAACAGTAACCATTCTAACAGTAACCATTCTAACAGTATCCATTCTAACAGTATCCATTCTAACAGTACCCATTCTAACAGTAACCATTCTAACAGTACCCATTCTACCAGTATCCATTCTAACAGTATCCAGTATCCATTCCAACAGTACCCATTCTAACAGTACCCATTCTAACAGTAACCATTCTAACAGTAACCATTCTAACAGTATCCATTCTAACAGTATCCATTCTAACAGTATCCATTCTAACAGTAACCATTCTAACAGTATCCATTCTAACAGTAACCATTCTAACAGTAACCATTCTAAAAGTACCCATTCTAACAGTATCCAGTATCCATTCTAACAGTATCCATTCTAACAGTATCCATTCTAACAGTATCCATTCTAACAGTATCCAGTATCTATTCTAACAGTACCCATTCTAACAGTACCCATTCTAACAGTAACCATTCTAACAGTATCCATTCTAACAGTATCCATTCTAACAGTATCCAGTATCCATTCTGACAGTATCCATTCTAACAGTAACCATTCTAACAGTATCCAGTATCCATTCTAACAGTACCCATTCTAACAGTATCCAGTAACCATTCTAACAGTACCCATTCTAATAGTATCAAGTATCCATTCTGACAGTATCCATTCTAACAGTATCCATTCTAACAGTATCCAGTATCCATCCTAACAGTACCAATTCTAACAGTACCCATTCTAACAGTAACCATTCTAACAGTACCCATTCTAACAGTAACCATTCTAACAGTATCCATTCTAACAGTATCCATTCTAACAGTACCCATTCTAACAGTATCCAGTAACCATTCTAACAGTAACCATTCTAACAGTACCCATTCTAATAGTATCCAGTATCCATTCTAAGTATCCATTCTAACAGTAACCATTCTAACAGTATCCAGTATCCATTCTAACAGTACCCATTCTAACAGTATCCAGTAACCATTCTAACAGTAACCATTCTAACAGTACCCATTCTAATAGTATCAATTATCCATTCTGACAGTATCCATTCTAACAGTATCCATTCTAACAGTATCCAGTATCCATTCTAACAGTACCCATTCTAACAGTATCCATTCTAACAGTATCCATTCTAACAGTACCCATTCTAACAGTATCCAGTAACCATTCTAACAGTAACCATTCTAACAGTACCCATTCTAATAGTATCCAGTATCCATTCTAACAGCAACCATTCTAACAGTATCCATTCTAACAGTAACCATTCTACCAGTATCCTTTCTAACAGTATCCAGTAACCATTCTAACAGTAACCATTCTAACAGTACCCATTCTAATACTATCCAGTACCCATTCTAACAGTACCCATTCTACCAGTAACCATTCTAACAGTATCCAGTATCCATTCTAACAGTATCCATTCTAACAGTAACCATTCTAACAGTATCCATTCTAACAGTAACCATTCTAACAGTATCCAGTATCCATTCTAACAGTACCCATTCTAACAGTATCCATTCTAACAGTATCCAGTATCCATTCTAACAACAGTACCCATTCTAACAGTACCCATTCTAACAGTAACCATTCTAACAGTAACCATTCTAACAGTACCCATTCTAACAGTACAGTACCCATTCTAACAGTAACCATTCTAACAGTATCCATTCTAACAGTATCCATTCTAACAGTATCCATTCTAACAGTATCCATTCTAACAGTAACCATTCTAACAGTACCCATTCTAACAGTATCCAGTATCCATTCTAACAGTATCCATTCTAACAGTAACCATTCTAACAGTATCCAGTATCCATTCTAACAGTACCCATTCTAACAGTATCCAGTAACCATTCTAACAGTAACCATTCTGACAGTACCCATTCTAATAGTATCCATTCTAACAGTTCTTCTAACCCATTCTAACATATCCATTCTAACAGTATCCAGTATCCATTCTAACAGTACCCATTCTAACAGTACCCATTCTAACAGTAACCATTCTAACAGTATCCATTCTAACAGTATCCATTCTAACAGTACCCATTCTAACAGTATCCAGTATCCATTCTAACAGCAACCATTCTAACAGTATCCATTCTAACAGTAACCATTCTACCAGTATCCAGTATCCATTTCTAACAGTATCCAGTAACCATTCTAACAGTAACCATTCTAACAGTATCCATTCTAACAGTACCCATTCTAATACTATCAGTACCCATTCTAACAGTACCCATTCTACCAGTAACCATTCTAACAGTATCCAGTATCCATTCTAACAGTATCCATTCTAACATCAACCATTCTAACAGTATCCATTCTAACAGTAACCATTCTAACAGTATCCAGTACCCATTCTAACAGTATCCATTCTAACAGTAACCATTCTAACAGTATCCAGTAACCATTCTAACAGTACCCATTCTAATACTATCCAGTACCCATTCTAACAGTATCCATTCTAACAGTAACCATTCTAACAGTATCCATTCTAACAGTATCCATTCTAACAGTATCCATTCTAACAGTATCCATTCTAACAGTATCCATTCTAACAGTATCCATTCTAACAGTACCCATTCTAACAGTAATTCTAACATTTCTAACAGTATCCATTCTAACAGTTCTAACAGTATCCAGTATCCATTCTAACAGTATCCATTCTAACAGTATCATTCTAACAGTAACCATTCTAACAGTATCCAGTATCCATTCTAACAGTACCCATTCTAACAGTATCCAGTAACCATTCTAACAGTAACCATTCTAACAGTACCCATTCTAATAATCAAGTATCCATTCTAACAGTATCCATTCTAACAGTATCCATTCTAACAGTATCCATTCTAACAGTATCTAACAGTACCCATTCTAACAGTATCCATTCTAACAGTAACCATTCTAACAGTACCCATTCTAACAGTAACCATTCTAACAGTATCCATTCTAACAGTATCCATTCTAACAGTATCCATTCTAACAGTATCCATTCTAACAGTATTCTAACAGTATCCATTCTAACAGTAACCATTCTAACAGTACCCATTCTAATAGTATCCAGTATCCATTCTAACAGTAACCATTCTAACAGTAACCATTCTAACAGTATCCAGTATCCATTCTAACAGTATCCATTCTAACAGTATCCCATTCTAACAGTAACCATTCTAACAGTACCCATTCTAATAGTATCCATTCTACAGTATCCATTCTAACAGTATCCATTCTAACAGTATCCAGTATCCATTCTAACAGTACCCATTCTAACAGTACCCATTCTAACAGTAACCATTCTAACAGTATCCATTCTAACAGTATCCATTCTAACAGTACCCATTCTAACAGTATCCAGTAACCATTCTTACAGTAACCATTCTAACAGTACCCATTCTAATAGTATCCAGTATCCATTCTAACAGCAACCATTCTAACAGTATCCATTCTAACAGTAACCATTCTACCAGTATCCTTTCTAACAGTATCCAGTAACCATTCTAACAGTAACCATTCTAACAGTAACCATTCTAACAGTATCCAGTACCCATTCTAACAGTACCCATTCTACCAGTATCCATTCTAACAGTATCCAGTATCCATTCTAACAGTATCCATTCTAACCAACCATTCTAACAGTATCCATTCTAACAGTAACCATTCTAACAGTATCCAGTACCCATTCTAACAGTACCCATTCTACTAGTATCCATTCTAACAGTATCCAGTATCCATTCCAACAGTACCCATTCTAACAGTACCCATTCTAACAGTAACCATTCTAAGAGTAACCATTCTAACAGTACCCATTCTAACAGTAACCATTCGAACAGTACCCATTCTAACAGTAACCATTCTAACAGTATCCATTCTAACAGTATCCATTCTAACAGTACCCATTCTAACAGTATCCAGTAACCATTCTAACAGTAACCATTCTAACAGTATCCCATTCTAATACCAGTATCCATTCTAACAGACAGTATCCATTCTAACAGTAACCATTCTCACAGTATCCATTCTAACAGTATCCATTCTAACAGTACCCATTCTAACAGTATCCAGTAACCATTCTAACAGTAACCATTCTAACAGTATCCATTTTAACAGTATCGAGTGTCCATTCTAACAGTATCCATTCTAACAGCAACCATTCTAACAGTATCCATTCTAACAGTACCCATTCTAACAGTACCCATTCTAACAGTAACCATTCTAACAGTATCCATTCTAACAGTATCCATTCTAACAGTATCCATTCTAATAGTATCCAGTATCCATTCTAACAGCAACCATTCTAACAGTATCCATTCTAACAGTAACCATTCTACCAGTATCCTTTCTAACAGTATCCAGTAACCATTCTAACAGTATCCAGTAACCATTCTAACAGTAACCATTCTAACAGTATACCCATTCTAACATCCAGTACCCATTCTAACAGTACCCATTCTACCAGTAACCATTCTAACAGTATCCAGTATCCATCCTAACAGTATCCATTCTAACAGCAACCATTCTAACAGTATCCATTCGAACAGTAACCATTCTAACAGTATCCAGTACCCATTCTAACAGTACCCATTCTACCAGTAACCATTCTAACAGTATCCAGTATCCATCCTAACAGTATCCATTCTAACAGCAAACATTCTAACAGTATCCATTCTAACAGTAACCATTCTAACAGTAACCATTCTAAAAGTACCCATTCTAACAGTATCCAGTATCCATTCTAACAGTATCCATTCTAACAGTATCCATTCTAACAGTATCCATTCTAACAGTATCCAGTATCTATTCTAACAGTACCCATTCTAACAGTACCCATTCTAACAGTAACCATTCTAACAGTATCCATTCTAACAGTATCCATTCTAACAGTATCCAGTATCCATTCTAACAGTAACCATTCTAACAGTAACCATTCTAACAGTATCCATTCCATTCTAACAGTATCCCATTCTAACAGTATCCAGTAACCATTCTAACAGTAACCATTCTACCAGTAACCATTCTAACAGTATCCATTCTGACAGTATCCATTCTAACAGTATCCATTCTAACAGTATCCAGTATCCATTCTAACAGTACCAATTCTAACAGTACCCATTCTAACAGTAACCATTCTAACAGTACCCATTCTAACAGTAACCATTCTAACAGTATCCATTCTAACAGTATCCATTCTAACAGTACCCATTCTAACAGTATCCAGTAACCATTCTAACAGTAACCATTCTAACAGTACCCATTCTAATAGTATCCAGTATCCATTCTGACAGTATCCATTCTAACAGTAACCATTCTAACAGTATCCAGTATCCATTCTAACAGTACCCATTCTAACAGTATCCAGTAACCATTCTAACAGTAACCATTCTAACAGTACCCATTCTAATAGTATCAAGTATCCATTCTGACAGTATCCATTCTAACAGTATCCATTCTAACAGTATCCAGTATCCATTCTAACAGTACCCATTCTAACAGTACCCATTCTAACAGTAACCATTCTAACAGTATCCATTCTAACAGTATCCATTCTAACAGTACCCATTCTAACAGTATCCAGTAACCATTCTTACAGTAACCATTCTAACAGTACCCATTCTAATAGTATCCAGTATCCATTCTAACAGCAACCATTCTAACAGTATCCTTTCTAACAGTATCCAGTAACCATTCTAACAGTAACCATTCTAACAGTACCCATTCTAATACTATCCAGTACCCATTCTAACAGTACCCATTCTACCAGTAACCATTCTAACAGTATCCAGTATCCATCCTTCTAACAGTATCCATTCTAACAGCAACCATTCTAACAGTATCCATTCTAACAGTAACCATTCTAACAGTATCCAGTACCCATTCTAACAGTACCCATTCTACTAGTATCCATTCTAACAGTATCCATTCCAACAGTATCCCATTCTAACAGTACCCATTCTAACAGTAACCATTCTAACAGTAACCATTCTAACAGTAACCATTCTAACAGTAACCATTCCATTCTAACAGTATCCATTCTAACAGTAACCATTCTAACAGTATCCATTCTAACAGTAACCATTCTAACAGTATCCATTCTAACAGTAACCATTCTAACAGTATCCATTCTAACAGTATCCATTCCATTCTGACAGTATCCATTCTAACAGTAACCATTCTAACAGTATCCAGTATCCATTCTAACAGTACCCATTCTAACAGTATCCAGTAACCATTCTAACAGTAACCATTCTAACAGTACCCATTCTAATAGTATTAAGTATCCATTCTGACAGTATCCATTCTAACAGTATCCATTCTAACAGTATCCAGTATCCATTCTAACAGTACCCATTCTAACAGTACCCATTCTAACAGTAACCATTCTAACAGTATCCATTCTAACAGTATCCATTCTAACAGTATCCATTCTAATAGTATCCAGTATCCATTCTAACAGCAACCATTCTAACAGTATCCATTCTAACAGTAACCATTCTAACAGTAACCATTCTACCAGTATCCTTTCTAACAGTATCCAGTAACCATTCTAACAGTATCCAGTAACCATTCTAACAGTAACCATTCTAACAGTACCCATTCTAATACTATCCAGTACCCATTCTAATACTATCCAGTACCCATTCTAACAGTACCCATTCTACCAGTAACCATTCTAACAGTATCCAGTATCCATCCTAACAGTATCCATTCTAACAGCAACCATTCTAACAGTATCCATTCGAACAGTAACCATTCTAACAGTATCCAGTACCCATTCTAACAGTACCCATTCTACCAGTAACCATTCTAACAGTATTCTAAGTATCCATTAACTATTCTAACAGCAACCATTCTAACAGTATCCATTCTAACAGTAACCATTCTAACAGTATCCAGTACCCATTCTAACAGTACCCATTCTAACAGTATCCATTCTAACAGTATCCAGTATCCATTCCAACAGTACCCATTCTAACAGTATCCATTCTAACAGTAACCATTCTATTCTAACAGTAACCATTCTAACAGTATCCAGTATCCATTCTAACAGTACCCATTCTACAGTATCCATTCTAACAGTATCCATTCTAAACCCCACCCATTCTAATACCTAGGATAGGATCCAGTAATCCTTCTAACAGTAATGATTCTAACACTATTGTAAAGTGGCCCACTTCTCAAAGTAATTCTAACAGTATCCATTCTAACAGTATCCATTCTAACAGTATCTAACAGTACCCATTCTAACAGTACCCATTCTAACAGTAACCATTCTAACAGTATCCATTCTAACAGTATCCATTCTAACAGTACCCATTCTAACAGTATCCAGTAACCATTCTAACAGTAACCATTCTAACAGTACCCATTCTAATAGTATCCAGTATCCATTCTAACAGCAACCATTCTAACAGTATCCATTCTAACAGTAACCATTCTAACAGTATCCATTCTAACAGTATCCAGTAACCATTCTAACAGTAACCATTCTAACAGTACCCATTCTAATACTATCCAGTACCCATTCTAACAGTACCCATTCTACCAGTAACCATTCTAACAGTATCCAGTATCCATCCTAACAGTATCCATTCTAACAGCAACCATTCTAACAGTATCCATTCTAACAGTAACCATTCTAACAGTATCCAGTACCCATTCTAACAGTACCCATTCTACCAGTATCCATTCTAACAGTATCCAGTATCCATTCCAACAGTACCCATTCTAACAGTAACCATTCTAACAGTATCCATTCTAACAGTAACCATTCTAAAAGTAACCATTCTAACAGTAACCATTCTAACAGTAACCATTCTAACAGTATCCAGTATCCATTCTAACAGTATCCATTCTAACAGTAACCATTCTAACAGTACCCATTCTAATACTATCCAGTACCCATTCTAACAGTATCCATTCTAACAGTACCCATTCTAACAGTACCCATTCTACCAGTATCCAGTATCCATTCTAACAGTACCCATTCTACCAGTATCCATTCTAACAGTAACCATTCTAAAAGTAACCATTCTAACAGTAACCATTCTAACAGTACCCATTCTAACAGTAACCATTCGAACAGTACCCATTCTAACAGTAACCATTCTAACAGTATCCATTCTAACAGTATCCATTCTAACAGTACCCATTCTAACAGTATCCAGTAACCATTCTAACAGTAACCATTCTAACAGTACCCATTCTAATAGTATCCAGTATCCATTCTGACAGTATCCATTCTAACAGTAACCATTCTAACAGTATCCAGTATCCATTCTAACAGTACCCATTCTAACAGTATCCAGTAACCATTCTAACAGTAACCATTCTAACAGTACCCATTCTAATAGTATCAAGTATCCATTCTGACAGTATCCATTCTAACAGTATCCATTCTAACAGTATCCAGTATCCATTCCATTTCTAACAGTACCCATTCTAACAGTAACCATTCTAACAGTATCCATTCTAACAGTATCCATTCTAACAGTATCCATTCTAATAGTATCCAGTATCCATTCTAACAGCAACCATTCTAACAGTATCCATTCTAACAGTAACCATTCTACCAGTATCCTTTCTAACAGTATCCAGTAACCATTCTAACAGTATCCAGTAACCATTCTAACAGTAACCATTCTAACAGTACCCATTCTAACAGTAACCATTCGAACAGTACCCATTCTAACAGTAACCATTCTAACAGTATCCATTCTAACAGTATCCATTCTAACAGTACCCATTCTAACAGTATCCAGTAACCATTCTACCAGTAACCATTCTAACAGTACCCATTCTACCAGTAACCATTCTAACAGTACCCATTCTAACAGTATCCAGTAACCATTCTAACAGTAACCATTCGAACAGTACCCATTCTACCAGTAACCATTCTAACAGTATCCATTCTACCAGTAACCATTCTAACAGTACCCATTCTACCAGTAACCATTCTAACAGTACCCATTCTACCAGTAACCATTCTAACAGTATCCAGTATCCATCCTAACAGTATCCATTCTAACAGCAACCATTCTAACAGTATCCATTCTAACAGTAACCATTCTAACAGTATCCAGTACCCATTCTAACAGTACCCATTCTACCAGTATCCATTCTAACAGTATCCAGTATCCATTCCAACAGTACCCATTCTAACAGTACCCATTCTAACAGTAACCATTCTAACAGTAACCATTCTAACAGTATCCATTTTAACAGTATCCAGTGTCCATTCTAACAGTATCCATTCTAACAGCAACCATTCTAACAGTATCCATTCTAACAGTAACCATTCTAACAGTATCCAGTATCCATTCTAACAGTATCCATTCTAACAGTATCCATTCTAACAGTATCCATTCTAACAGTATCCAGTATCCATTCTAACAGTACCCATTCGAACAGTACCCATTCTAACAGTATCCATTCTAACAGTATCCAGTATCCATTCTAACAGTACCCATTCGAACAGTACCCATTCTAACAGTAACCATTCTAACATTAACCATTCTAACAGTACCCATTCTAATAGTATCCAGTACCCATTCTAACAGTATCCATTCTAACAGTACCCATTCTAACAGTAACCATTCTAACAGTATCCATTCTAACAGTAACCATTCTAACAGTACCCATTCTAATACTATCCAGTACCCATTCTAACAGTACCCAATCTACCAGTAACCATTCTAACAGTATCCAGTATCCATTCTAACAGTATCCATTCTAACAGTACCCATTCTAACAGTAACCATTCTAACAGTAACCATTCTAACAGTACCCATTCTAATACTATCCAGTATCCATTCTAACAGTATCCATCCTATTTCTAACAGCAACCATTCTAACAGTATCCATTCTAACAGTAACCATTCTAACAGTATCCATTCTAACAGTATCCATTCTAACAGTATTCTAACAGTAACCATTCTAACAGTATCCATTCTAATACTATCCAGTACCCATTCTAACAGTACCCATTCTAAGTAACCATTCTAACAGTATCCAGTATCCATTAACAGTATCCATTCTAACAGTTCTAACAGTATCCATTCTAACAGTAACCATTCTAACAGTATCAGTACCCATTCTAACAGTACCATTCTAATACTATCCAGTATCCATTCTAACAGTATCCATTCTAACAGTAACCAGTAACCATTCTAACAGTATCCATTCTAACAGTATCCAGTATCCATTCTAACAGTATCCATTCTAACAGTATCCATTCTAACAGTATCCAGCATCCATTCTAACAGTACCCATTCTAACAGCAACCATTCTAACAGTATCCATCCTAACAGTAACCATTCTAACAGTAACCATTCTAACAGTACCCATTCTAACAGTATCCAGTATCCATTCTAACAGTATCCATTCTAACAGTATCCATTCTAACAGTATCCATTCTAACAGTATCCAGTATCCATTCTAACAGTAACCATTCTAACAGTATCCAGTACCCATTCTAACAGTACCCATTCTAATACTATCCAGTATCCATTCTAACAGTATCCATCCTAACAGTAACCCTTCTAACAGCAACCATTCTAACAGTATCCATTCTAACAGTATCCAGTATCCATTCTAACAGTATCCATTCTAACAGTATCCATTCTAACAGTATCCAGTATCCATTCTAACAGTACCCATTCTAACAGCAACCATTCTAACAGTATCCATCCTAACAGTAACCATTCTAACAGTAACCATTCTAAAAGTACCCATTCTAACAGTATCCAGTATCCATTCTAACAGTATCCATTCTAACAGTATCCATTCTAACAGTATCCATTCTAACAGTATCCAGTATCCATTCTAACAGTACCCATTCTAACAGTACCCATTCTAACAGTAACCATTCGAACAGTACCCATTCTAACAGTATCCAGTACCCATTCTAACAGTATCCAGTACCCATTCTAACAGTATCCAGTACCCATTCTAACAGTAACCATTCTAACAGTACCCATTCTAATAGTATCCATCCTAACAGTAACCATTCTAACAGTAACCATTCTAACAGTACCCATTCTAACAGTATCCAGTATCCATTCTAACAGTATCCATTCTAACAGTATCCATTCTAACAGTATCCATTCTAACAGTATCCAGTATCCATTCTAACAGTACCCATTCTAACAGTATTCTAACAGTATCATAACCATTCTAACAGTATTCTATAACCATTCTAACAGTACCCATTCTACCAGTATCCATTCTAACAGTATCCAGTACCATTCTAACAGTACCCATTCTAACAGTACCCATTCTAACAGTAACCATTCTAACAGTATCCAGTATCCATTCCAACAGTACCCATTCTAACAGTACCCATTCTAACAGTAACCATTCTAACAGTATCCATTCTAACAGTATCCATTTTAACAGTATCCATTCCATTCTAACAGTATCCATTCTAACCATTCTAACAGTACCCATTCTAACAGTAACCATTCTAACAGTAACCATTCTAACAGTACCCATTCTAACAGTATCCAGTATCCATTCTAACAGTATCCATTCTAACAGTATCCATTCTAACAGTATCCATTCTAACAGTATCCAGTATCCATTCTAACAGTACCCATTCTAACAGTACCCATTCTAACAGTAACCATTCTAACAGTATCCATTCTAACAGTATCCATTCTAACAGTACCCATTCTAACAGTATCCAGTAACCATTCTAACAGTACCCATTCTAATAGTATCAAGTATCCATTCTGACAGTATCCATTCTAACAGTATCCATTCTAACAGTATCCAGTATCCATTCTAACAGTACCAATTCTAACAGTACCCATTCTAACAGTAACCATTCTAACAGTACCCATTCTAACAGTAACCATTCTAACAGTATCCATTCTAACAGTATCCATTCTAACAGTAACCATTCTAACAGTATCCATTCTATCCATTCTAACAGTACCCATTCTAACAGTATCCAGTAACCATTCTAACAGTAACCATTCTAACAGTACCCATTCTAATAGTATCAATTATCCATTCTGACAGTATCCATTCTAACAGTATCCATTCTAACAGTATCCAGTATCCATTCTAACAGTACCCATTCTAACAGTACCCATTCTAACAGTAACCATTCTAACAGTATCCATTCTAACAGTATCCATTCTAACAGTACCCATTCTAACAGTATCCAGTAACCATTCTAACAGTAACCATTCTAACAGTACCCATTCTACCAGTATCCATTCTAACAGTATCCAGTATCCATTCCAACAGTACCCATTCTAACAGTACCCATTCTAACAGTAACCATTCTAACAGTATCCATTCTAACAGTATCCATTCTAACAGTAACCATTCTAACAGTATCCATTCTAACAGCAACCATTCTAACAGTATCCATTCTAACAGTAACCATTCTAACAGTAACCATTCTAAAGTACCCATTTCTAACAGTATCCAGTATCCATTCTAACAGTATCCATTCTAACAGTATCCATTCTAACAGTATCCATTCTAACAGTATCCATTCTAACAGTACCCATTCTAACATACCCATTCTAACAGTAACCATTCTAACAGTATCCATTCTAACAGTATCATTCTAACAGTATCCCATTCTAACAGTATCCATTCTAACAGTATCCATTCTAACAGTACCCATTCTAACAGTATCCAGTAACCATTCTAACAGTAACCATTCTAATAGTATCCAGTATCCATTCTGACAGTATCCATTCTAACAGTAACCATTCTAACAGTATCCAGTATCCATTCTAACAGTACCCATTCTAACAGTATCCAGTAACCATTCTAACAGTAACCATTCTAACAGTACCCATTCTAATAGTATCAAGTATCCATTCTGACAGTATCCATTCTAACAGTATCCAGTATCCAATCTAACAGTACCAATTCTAACAGTACCCATTCTAACAGTAACCATTCTAACAGTACCCATTCTAACAGTAACCATTCTAACAGTATCCATTCTAACAGTATCCATTCTAACAGTACCCATTCTAACAGTATCCAGTATCCATTCTGACAGTATTCATTCTAACAGTAACCATTCTAACAGTAACCATTCTACCAGTATCCTTTCTAACAGTATCCAGTAACCATTCTAACAGTAACCATTCTAACAGTAACCATTCTAACTATCCAGTACCCATTCTAACAGTACCCATTCTACCAGTAACCATTCTAACAGTATCCATATCCATAACAGTATCCATTCTAACCATTCTAACAGTATCCATTCTAACAGTAACCATTCTAACAGTATCCAGTACCCATTCTAACAGTATCCATTCTAACATCCAGTATCCATTCTAACAGTATCCATTCTAACAGTAACCATTCTAACAGTAACCATTCTAACAGTATCCATTCTAACAGTAACCATTCTACAGTATCCATTCTAACAGTATCCAGTATCCATTCTAACAGTATCCATTCTAACAGTAACCCATTCTAACAGTAACCATTCTAACAGTAACCATTCTAACAGTAACCATTCTAACAGTACCCATTCTAACATCTAACAGTATCCATTCTAACCCATCCTATTTCTAACAGCAACCATTCTAACAGTATCCATTCTAACAGTATCCATTCTAACAGTAACCCTTCTACCAGTATCCTTTCTAACAGTATCCAGTATCCATTCTAACAGTATCCATTCTAACAGTATCCATTCTAACAGTATCCATTCCATTCTAACAGCATCCATTCTAACAGTATCCATTCTAACAGTATCCATTCTAACAGTATCCAGTATCCATTCTAACAGTATCCATTCTAACAGTATCCATTCTAACAGTAACCATTCTAACAGTAACCATTCTAACAGTAACCATTCTAACAGTAACCATTCTAACAGTAACCATTCTATTTCTAACAGTATCCAGTATTCTAACAGTATCCATTCTAACAGTATCCATTCTAACAGTATCCATTCTAACAGTATCCAGTATCCATTCTAACAGTACCCATTCTAACAGTATCCATTCTAACAGTAACCATTCTAACAGTACCCATTCTAACAGTATCCAGTAACCATTCTAACAGTATCCATTCTAACAGTACCCATTCTAATAGTATCCAGTACCCATTCTAACAGTATCCATTCTAACAGCAACCATTCTAACAGTATCCATCCTAACAGTAACCATTCTAACAGTAACCATTCTAAAAGTACCCATTCTAACAGTATCCAGTATCCATTCTAACAGTATCCATTCTAACAGTATCCATTCTAACAGTATCCATTCTAACAGTATCCAGTATCCATTCTAACAGTACCCATTCTAACAGTACCCATTCTAACAGTAACCATTCTAACAGTACCCATTCTACCAGTATCCATTCTAACAGTATCCAGGAGCCATTCCAACAGTACCCATTCTAACAGTACCCATTCTAACTGTAACCATTCTAACAGTATCCATTCTAACAATATCCAGTATCCATTTTAACACTATCCATTCTAACAGCAACCATTCTGACAGTATCCATTCTAACAGTAACCATTCTCACAGTATCCATTCTAACAATAACCATTATAACAGTAACCATTCTAACAGTACCCATTCTACCAGTATCCATTCTAACAGTACCCATTCTAACAGTAACCATTCTAACAGTACCCATTCTACCAGTATCCATTCTAACAGTATCCAGTATCCATTCCAACAGTACCCATTCTAACAGTACCCATTCTAACTGTAACCATTCTAACAGTACCCATTCTAACAGTATCCATTTTAACAGTATCCAGTGTCCATTCTAACAGTATCCATTCTAACAGCAAACATTCTAACAGTATCCATTCTAACAGTAACCATTCTAACAGTAACCATTCTAAAAGTACCCATTCTAACAGTATCCAGTATCCATTCTAACAGTATCCATTCTAACAGTATCCATTCTAACAGTATCCATTCTAACAGTATCCAGTATCCATTCTAACAGTACCCATTCTAACAGTACCCATTCTAACAGTAACCATTCTAACAGTATCCATTCTAACAGTATCCATTCTAACAGTACCCATTCTAATAGTATCAATTATCCATTCTGACAGTATCCATTCTAACAGTATCCATTCTAACAGTACCAATTCTAACAGTATCCATTCTAACAGTATCCAGTAACCATTCTAACAGTAACCATTCTAACAGTACCCATTCTAATAGTATCCAGTATCCATTCTGACAGTATCCATTCTAACAGTAACCATTCTAACAGTATCCAGTATCCATTCTAACAGTACCCATTCTAACAGTATCCAGTAACCATTCTAACAGTAACCATTCTAACAGTACCCATTCTAATAGTATCAATTATCCATTCTAACAGTATCCATTCTTCTAACAGTATCCATTCTAACAGTATCCATTCTAACAGTACCCATTCTAACAGTAACCATTCTAACAGTACCCATTCTAACAGTAACCATTCTAGTATCCATTCTAACAGTATCCATTCTAACAGTATCTAACATCCAGTATCCATTCTAACAGTATCCATTCTAACAGTATTCTAACCATTCTAACAGTATCCATTCTAACAGTATCCATTCTAACAGTACCCATTCTAACAGTATCCAGTAACCATTCTAACAGTAACCATTCTAACAGTACCCATTCTAATCAATTATCCATTCTGACAGTATCCATTCTAACAGTATCCATTCTAACAGTATCCATTCTAACAGTATCCAGTATCCATTCTAACAGTACCCATTCTAACAGTACCCATTCTAACAGTAACCATTCTAACAGTACCCATTCTAACAGTAACCATTCTAACAGTATCCATTCTAACAGTATCCATTCTAACAGTACCCATTCTAACAGTATCCAGTATCCATTCTGACAGTATCCATTCTAACAGTAACCATTCTAACAGTATCCAGTATCCATTCTAACAGTACCCATTCTAACAGTACCCATTCTAACAGTAACCATTCTAACAGTACCCATTCTACCAGTATCCATTCTAACAGTATCCAGGAGCCATTCCAACAGTACCCATTCTAACAGTACCCATTCTAACTGTAACCATTCTAACAGTATCCATTCTAACAATATCCAGTATCCATTTTAACACTATCCATTCTAACAGCAACCATTCTGACAGTATCCATTCTAACAGTAACCATTCTCACAGTATCCATTCTAACAATAACCATTATAACAGTAACCATTCTAACAGTACCCATTCTACCAGTATCCATTCTAACAGTACCCATTCTAACAGTAACCATTCTAACAGTACCCATTCTACCAGTATCCATTCTAACAGTATCCAGTATCCATTCCAACAGTACCCATTCTAACAGTACCCATTCTAACTGTAACCATTCTAACAGCAAACATTCTAACAGTATCCATTCTAACAGTAACCATTCTAACAGTAACCATTCTAAAAGTACCCATTCTAACAGTATCCAGTATCCATTCTAACAGTGTCCATTCTAACAGTATCCATTCTAACAGCAAACATTCTAACAGTATCCATTCTAACAGTAACCATTCTAACAGTAACCATTCTAAAAGTACCCATTCTAACAGTATCCAGTATCCATTCTAACAGTATCCAGTATCCATTCTAACAGTACCCATTCTAACAGTACCCATTCTAACAGTAACCATTCTAACAGTATCCATTCTAACAGTATCCATTCTAACAGTACCCATTCTAACAGTATCCAGTAACCATTCTAACAGTAACCATTCTAACAGTACCCATTCTAATAGTATCCAGTATCCATTCTGACAGTATCCATTCTAACAGTAACCATTCTAACAGTATCCAGTATCCATTCTAACAGTACCCATTCTAACAGTATCCAGTAACCATTCTAACAGTAACCATTCTAACAGTACCCATTCTAATAGTATCAATTATCCATTCTGACAGTATCCATTCTAACAGTATCCATTCTAACAGTATCCATTCTAACAGTACCAATTCTAACAGTACCCATTCTAACAGTAACCATTCTAACAGTACCCATTCTAACAGTAACCATTCTAACAGTATCCATTCTAACAGTATCCATTCTAACAGTACCCATTCTAACAGTATCCATTCTAACAGTATTCATTCTAACAGTAACCATTCTAACAGTATCCAGTATCCATTCTAACAGTACCCATTCTAACAGTATCCAGTAACCATTCTAACAGTAACCATTCTAACAGTACCCATTCTAATAGTATCAATTATCCATTCTGACAGTATCCATTCTAACAGTATCCATTCTAACAGTATCCATTCTAACAGTATCCAGTATCCAATCTAACAGTACCAATTCTAACAGTACCCATTCTAACAGTAACCATTCTAACAGTACCCATTCTAACAGTAACCATTCTAACAGTATCCATTCTAACAGTATCCATTCTAACAGTATCCATTCTAACAGTATCCAGTATCCATTCTAACAGTATCCATTCTAACAGTAACCATTCTAACAGTATCCAGTATCCATTCTAACAGTACCCATTCTAACAGTATCCATTCTAACAGTATCCATTCTAACAGTACCCATTCTACCAGTATCCATTCTAACAGTATCCAGGAGCCATTCCAACAGTACCCATTCTAACAGTACCCATTCTAACTGTAACCATTCTAACAGTATCCATTCTAACAATATCCAGTATCCATTTTAACACTATCCATTCTAACAGCAACCATTCTCACAGTATCCATTCTAACAGTAACCATTCTACAGTATCCATTCTAACAATAACAATTATAACAGTAACCATTCTAACAGTACCCATTCTACCAGTATCCATTCTAACAGTACCCATTCTAACAGTACCCATTCTAACTGTAACCATTCTAACAGTACCCATTCTAACCCAGTATCCATTCTAACAGTATCCAGTATCCATTCCAACAGTACCCATTCTAACAGTACCCATTCTAACTGTAACCATTCTAACAGCAAACATTCTAACAGTATCCATTCTAACAGTAACCATTCTAACAGTATCCATTCTAAAAGTACCCATTCTAACAGTATCCAGTATCCATTCTAACAGTGTCCATTCTAACCCATTCTAACATTCTAACAGTAAACATTCTAACAGTATCCATTCTAACAGTAACCATTCTAACAGTAACCATTCTAAAAGTACCCATTCTAACAGTATCCAGTATCCATTCTAACAGTATCCATTCTAACAGTATCCATTCTAACAGTATCCATTCTAACAGTATCCAGTATCCATTCTAACAGTACCCATTCTAACAGTACCCATTCTAACAGTAACCATTCTAACAGTATCCATTCTAACAGTATCCATTCTAACAGTACCCATTCTAACAGTATCCAGTAACCATTCTAACAGTAACCATTCTAACAGTACCCATTCTAATAGTATCCAGTATCCATTCTAACAGTATCCATTCTAACAGTACCCATTCTAACAGTACCCATTCTAACAGTAACCATTCTAACAGTATCCATTCTAACAGTAACCATTCTAACAGTACCCATTCTAATAGTATCAGTATCCATTCTGACATATCCATTCTAACAGTATCCATTCTAACAGTATCCATTCTAACAGTACCAATTCTAACAGTACCCATTCTAACAGTAACCATTCTAACAGTACCCATTCTAACAGTAACCATTCTAACAGTATCCATTCTAACAGTATCCATTCTAACAGTAACCATTCTAACAGTATCCATTCTAACAGTATCCATTCTAACAGTATCCAGTAACCATTCTAACAGTAACCATTCTAACAGTACCCATTCTAATAGTATCAATTATCCATTCTGACAGTATCCATTCTAACAGTATCCATTCTAACAGTATCCATTCTAACAGTATCCAGTATCCAATCTAACAGTACCAATTCTAACAGTACCCATTCTAACAGTAACCATTCTAACAGTACCCATTCTAACAGTAACCATTCTAACAGTATCCATTCTAACAGTATCCATTCTAACAGTACCCATTCTAACAGTATCCAGTATCCATTCTAACAGTATCCATTCTAACAGTAACCATTCTAACAGTATCCAGTATCCATTCTAACAGTACCCATTCCAGTATCCAGTAACCATTCTAACAGTAACCATTCTAACATACCCATTCTAACAGTATCCCATTCTAACAGTATCCATTCTAACAGTATCCATTCTAACAGTATCCAGTATCCATTCTAACAGTACCCATTCTAACAGTACCCATTCTAACAGTAACCATTCTAACAGTATCCATTCTAACAGTATCCATTCTAACAGTACCCATTCTAACAGTATTCTAACAGTAACCATTCTAACAGTACCCATTCCATTCTAACAGTATCCATTCTAACAGTATCCAGTATCCATTCTAACAGTACCATTCTAACAGTACCCATTCTAACAACCATTCTAACAGTACCCATTCTAACAGTATCCATTTTAACAGTATCCAGTGTCCATTCTAACAGTATCCATTCTAACAGCAAACATTCTAACAGTATCCATTCTAACAGTAACCATTCTAACCATTCTAACAGTAACCATTCTAACAGTACCCATTCTAACAGTATCCATTCTAACAGTATCCATATCCATTCTAACAGTATCCATTCTAACAGCAACCATTCTAACAGTATCCATTCTAACAGTAACCATTCTAACAGTAACCATTCTAAAGTACCATTCTAACAGTATCCAGTAACCATTCTAACAGTAACCATTCTAACAGTACCCATTCTAACAGTATCCAGTATCCATTCTACAGTATCCAGTAACAGTAACCATTCTAACAGTATCCATATCCATTCTAACAGTACCCATTCTAACAGTATCCAGTAACCATTCTAACAGTAACCATTCTAACAGTACCCATTCTAATAGTATCAAGTATCCATTCTGACAGTATCCATTCTAACAGTATCCATTCTAACAGTATCCAGTATCCATCCTAACAGTACCCATTCTAACAGTACCCATTCTAACAGTAACCATTCTAACAGTACCCATTCTAACAGTAACCATTCTAACAGTATCCATTCTAACAGTATCCATTCTAACAGTACCCATTCTAACAGTATCCAGTATCCATTCTGACAGTATTCATTCTAACAGTAACCATTCTAACAGTAACCATTCTACCAGTATCCTTTCTAACAGTATCCAGTAACCATTCTAACAGTAACCATTCTAACAGTACCCATTCTAATACTATCCAGTACCCATTCTAACAGTACCCATTCTACCAGTAACCATTCTAACAGTATCCAGTATCCATCCTAACAGTATCCATTCTAACAGCAACCATTCTAACAGTATCCATTCTAACAGTAACCATTCTAACAGTATCCAGTACCCATTCTAACAGTACCCATTCTAACTAATCTAACAGTTCTAACCATTCTAACAGCAACCATTCTAACAGTATCCATTCTAACAGTAACCATTCTACCAGTATCCATTCTAACAGTATCCAGTATCCATTCTAACAGTATCCATTCTAACAGTACCCATTCTAACAGTAACCATTCTAACAGTAACCATTCTAACAGTAACCATTCTAACAGTACCCATTCTAATACTATCCAGTATCCATTCTAACAGTATCCATCCTAACAGTAACCCTTCTAACAGCAACCATTCTAACAGTATCCATTCTAACAGTAACCATTCTACCAGTATCCTTTCTAACAGTATCCAGTATCCATTCTAACAGTATCCATTCTAACAGTATCCATTCTAACAGTATCCAGTATCCATTCTAACAGTATCCATTCTAACAGTAACCCTTCTACCAGTATCCTTTCTAACAGTATCCAGTATCCATTCTAACAGTATCCATTCTAACAGTATCCATTCTAACAGTATCCAGTATCCATTCTAACAGTACCCATTCTAACAGTAACCATTCTAACAGTATCCATCCTAACAGTAACCATTCTAACAGTACCCATTCTAACAGTATCCAGTATCCATTCTAACAGTATCCATTCTAACAGTATCCATTCTAACAGTATCCATTCTAACAGTATCCAGTATCCATTCTAACAGTACCCATTCTAACAGCAACCATTCTAACAGTATCCATTCTAACAGTAACCATTCTAAAAGTACCCATTCTAACAGTATCCAGTATCCATTCTAACAGTATCCATTCTAACAGTATCCATTCTAACAGTATCCATTCTAACAGTATCCAGTATCCATTCTAACAGTACCCATTCTAACAGTACCCATTCTAACAGTAACCATTCGAACAGTACCCATTCTAACAGTATCCAGTAACCATTCTAACAGTATCCATTCTAACAGTACCCATTCTAATAGTATCCAGTACCCATTCTAACAGTATCCATTCTAACAGCAACCATTCTAACAGTATCCATCCTAACAGTAACCATTCTAACAGTAACCATTCTAAAAGTACCCATTCTAACAGTATCCAGTATCCATTCTAACAGTATCCATTCTAACAGTATCCATTCTAACAGTATCCATTCTAACAGTATCCAGTATCCATTCTAACAGTACCCATTCTAACAGTACCCATTCTAACAGTAACCATTCTAACAGTACCCATTCTACCAGTATCCATTCTAACAGTATCCAGGAGCCATTCCAGTACCCATTCTAACAGTACCCATTCTAACAGTAACCATTCTAACAGTATCCATTCTAACAATATCCAGTATCCATTCTAATTCTAACAGTTCTGACAGTATCCATTCTAACAGTATCCATTCTAACAGTATCCATTCTAACAGTATCCAGTATCCATTCTAACAGTACCCATTCTAACAGTACCCATTCTAACAGTAACCATTCTAACAGTATCCATTCTAACAGTACCCATTCTAACAGTACCCATTCTAACAGTAACCATTCGAACAGTACCCATTCTAACAGTATTCCAGTATCCATTCTAACAGTATCCATTCTAACAGTATCCAGTGTCCATTCTAACAGTATCCATTCTAACAGCAAACATTCTAACAGTATCCATTCTAACAGTAACCATTCTAACAGTACCCATTCTAACAGTACCCATTCTAACAGTATCCATTCTAACAGTATCCATTCTAACAGTATCCATTCTAACAGTACCCATTCTACCAGTATCCAGTATCCATTCTAACAGTACCCATTCTAACATTTCTAACAGTAACCATTCTAACAGTAACCATTCTAACAGTAACCATTCTAACAGTAACCATTCTAACAGTATTCTAACAGTATCCAGTATCCATTCTAACAGTATCCATTCTAACAGTAACCATTCTAACAGTAACCATTCCATTCCATTCTAACAGTATCCATTCTAACAGTATCCATTCTAACAGTATCCCCATTCTAACAGTATCCATTCTAACAGTAACCATTCTAACAGTATCCATTCTAACAGTATCCATTCTAACAGTACCCATTCTAACTATATCCAGTATCCATTCTAACAGTATCCATTCTAACAGTAACCATTCTAACAGCAACCATTCTAACAGTATCCATTCTAACAGTAACCATTCTAACCTTTCTAACAGTATCCAGTATCCATTCTAACAGTATCCATTCTAACAGTATCCATTCTAACAGTATCCAGTATCCATTCTAACAGTATCCATTCTAACAGTAACCATTCTAACAGTAACCATTCTAACAGTACCCATTCTAACAGTATCCATTCCATTCTAACAGTATCCATTCTAACAGTATCCATTCTAACAGTATCCATTCTAACAGTATCCATATCCATAACAGTACCCATTCTAACAGTATCCATTCTAACAGTAACCATTCATACCCATTCTAACAGTATCCAGTAACCATTCTAACAGTATCCATTCTAACAGTACCCATTCTAATAGTATCCAGTACCCATTCTAACAGTATCCATTCTAACAGTATCCAGTATCCATTCTAACAGTACCCATTCTAACAGTAACCATTCTAAAAGTACCCATTCTAACAGTATCCAGTATCCATTCTAACAGTATCCATTCTAACAGTATCCATTCTAACAGTATCCATTCTAACAGTATCCAGTATCCATTCTAACAGTACCCATTCTAACAGTACCCATTCTAACAGTAACCATTCTAACAGTACCCATTCTACCAGTATCCATTCTAACAGTATCCAGGAGCCATTCCAACAGTACCCATTCTAACAGTACCCATTCTAACAGTAACCATTCTAACAGTATCCATTCTAACAATATCCAGTATCCATTTTAACACTATCCATTCTAACAGCAACCATTCTGACAGTATCCATTCTAACAGTAACCATTCTCACAGTATCCATTCTAACAATAACCATTATAACAGTAACCATTCTAACAGTACCCATTCTACCAGTATCCATTCTAACAGTACCCATTCTAACAGTAACCATTCTAACAGTACCCATTCTAACTGTAACCATTCTAACAGTATCCAGTGTCCATTCTAACAGTATCCATTCTAACAGCAAACATTCTAACAGTATCCATTCTAACAGTAACCATTCTAACAGTAACCATTCTAACAGTACCCATTCTAACAGTATCCAGTATCCATTCTAACAGTATCCATTCTAACAGTATCCAGTATCCATTCCAACAGTACCCATTCTAACAGTACCCATTCTAACTGTAACCATTCTAACAGTACCCATTCTAACAGTATCCATTCTAACAGTATCCCATTCTAACAGTAATTCCATTCTAACAGTATCCATTCTAACAGTAACCATTCTAACAGTAACCATTCTAAGTACCCATTCTAACAGTATCCAGTATCCATTCTAACAGTATCCATTCTAACAGTATCCATTCTAACAGTTCCATTCTAACAATCCATTCTAACAGTACCCATTCTAACAGTACCCATTCTAACAGTAACCATTCTAACAGTATCCATTCTAACAGTATCCATTCTAACAGTACCCATTCTAACAGTATCCAGTAACCATTCTAACAGTAACCATTCTAACAGTACCCATTCTAACAGTATCCAGTATCCATTCTAACAGTATCCATTCTAACAGTAACCATTCTAACAGTATCCAGTATCCATTCTAACAGTATCCATTCTAACAGTATCCATTCTAACAGTAACCATTCTAACAGTACCCATTCTAATAGTATCAATTATCCATTCTGACAGTATCCATTCTAACAGTATCCATTCTAACAGTATCCAGTATCCATTCTAACAGTACCATTCTAACAGTACCCATTCTAACAGTAACCATTCTAACAGTACCCATTCTAACAGTAACCATTCTAACAGTATCCATTCTAACAGTATCCATTCTAACAGTATCCATTCTAACAGTATCCAGTATCCATTCCAACAGTACCCATTCTAACAGTACCCATTCTAACTGTAACCATTCTAACAGTACCCATTCTAACAGTATCCAGTAACCATTCTAACAGTAACCATTCTAACAGTACCCATTCTAATAGTATCCAGTATCCATTCTGACAGTATCCATTCTAACAGTATCCATTCTAACAGTATCCAGGAGCCATTCTAACAACAGTACCCATTCTAACAGTACCCATTCTAACTGTAACCATTCTAACAGTATCCATTCTAACAGTATCCATTTTAACATATCCATTCTAACAGCAACCATTCTGACAGTATCCATTCTAACAGTAACCATTCTGACAGTATCCATTCTAACAATAACCATTATAACAGTAACCATTCTAACAGTACCCATTCTACCAGTATCCATTCTAACAGTACCCATTCTAACAGTAACCATTCTAACAGTACCCATTCTACCAGTATCCATTCTAACAGTATCCAGTATCCATTCCAACAGTACCCATTCTAACAGTACCCATTCTAACTGTAACCATTCTAACAGTACCCATTCTAACAGTATCCATTCTAACAGTAACCATTCTAACAGTATCCATTCTAACAGCAACCATTCTAACAGTATCCATTCTAACAGTAACCATTCTAACAGTAACCATTCTAAAAGTACCCATTCTAACAGTATCCAGTATCCATTCTAATTCAGTATCCATTCTAACAGTATCCATTCTAACAGTATCCATTCTAACAGTAACCATTCTAACAGTATTCCAGTACCCATTCTAACAGTAACCATTCTAACAGTATCCATTCTAACAGTATCCATTCTAACAGTACCCATTCTAACAGTATCCAGTACCCATTCTAACAGTATCCAGTATTCTAACAGTACCCATTCTAATAGTATCCAGTATCCATTCTAACAGTATCCATTCCATTTCTAACAGTATCCATTCTAACAGTACCCATTCTAACAGTATCCAGTAACCATTCTAACAGTAACCATTCTAACAGTACCCATTCTAATAGTATCAAGTATCCATTCTGTATCCATTCTAACAGTATCCATTCTAACAGTATCCAGTATCCAATCTAACAGTACCAATTCTAACAGTACCCATTCTAACAGTAACCATTCTAACAGTACCCATTCTAACAGTAACCATTCTAACAGTATCCATTCTAACAGTATCCATTCTAACAGTACCCATTCTAACAGTATCCAGTATCCATTCTGACAGTATTCATTCTAACAGTAACCATTCTAACAGTATCCAGTATCCATTCTAACAGTACCCATTCTAACAGTATCCAGTAACCATTCTAACAGTAACCATTCTAACAGTACCCATTCTAATAGTATCATTCCATAACAGTATCCATTCCATTCTAACAGTATCCAGTATCCATTCTAACAGTACCCATTCTAACAGTACCCATTCTAACAGTAACCATTCTAACAGTATCCATTCTAACAGTATCCATTCTAACAGTATCCATTCTAACAGTATCCAGTAACCATTCTAACAGTAACCATTCTAACAGTACCCATTCTACCAGTATCCATTCTAACAGTATCCAGTATCCATTCTAACAGTACCCATTCTAACAGTATCCATTCTAACAGTAACCATTCTAACAGTATCCATTCTAACAGTAACCATTCTAACAGTATCCATTCTAACAGTATTCTAACAGTATCCATTCTAACAGTATCCATTCTAACAGTATCCATTCTAACAGTATCCATTCTAACAGTATTCTAACAGTACCCATTCTAACAGTAACCATTCTAACAGTATCCATTCTAACAGTATCCATTCTAACAGTATCCCATTCTAACAGTATCCAGTAACCATTCTAACAGTAACCATTCTAACATTCTAACAGTATCCAGTATCCATTCTAACAGTATCCATTCTAACAGTAACCATTCTAACAGTATCCAGTATCCATTCTAACAGTATCCATTCTAACAACATTCTAACAGTAACCATTCTAACAGTACCCATTCTAATAGTATCAAGTATCCATTCTGACAGTATCCATTCTAACAGTATCCATTCTAACAGTATCCAGTATCCAATCTAACAGTACCAATTCTAACAGTACCCATTCTAACAGTAACCATTCTAACAGTACCCATTCTAACAGTAACCATTCTAACAGTATCCATTCTAACAGTATCCATTCTAACAGTACCCATTCTAATAGTATCAAGTATCCATTCTGACAGTATCCATTCTAACAGTATCCATTCTAACAGTATCCAGTATCCAATCTAACAGTACCAATTCTAACAGTACCCATTCTAACAGTATCCATTCTAACAGTATCCATTCTAACAGTATCCATTCTAACAGTATCCATTCTAACAGTACCCATTCTAACAGTATCCAGTATCCATTCTGACAGTAATTCTAACAGTAACCATTCTAACAGTATCCATTATCCATTCTAACAGTACCCATTCTAACAGTATCCAGTAACCATTCTAACAGTAACCATTCTAACAGTACCCATTCTATAGTATCAATTATCCATTCTAACAGTATCCATTCTAACAGTATCCATTCTAACAGTATCCCATTCTAACAGTACCCATTCTAACAGTACCCATTCTAACAGTATCCATTCTAACAGTAACCATTCTAACAGTATCCATTCTAACAGTATCCCATTCTAACAGTATCCCATTCTAACAGTAACCATTCTAACAGTATCCATTCTAACCCATTCTAATAGTATCAGTATCCATTCTAACAGTATCCATTAACCATTCTAACAGTATCCATTCTAACAGTACCCATTCTAACAGTAACCATTCTAACAGTATCCATTCTACCAGTAACCATTCTAACAGTATCCAGTATCCATTCTAACAGTATCCATTCTAACAGCAACCATTCTAACAGTATCCATTCTAACAGTAACCATTCTAACAGTATCCAGTACCCATTCTAACAGTACCCATTCTACCAGTAACCATTCTAACAGTAACCATTCTAACAGTAACCATTCTAACAGTATCCAGTATCCATTCTAACAGTATCCAGTATCCATTCCAACAGTACCCATTCTAACAGTACCCATTCTAACAGTAACCATTCTAACAGTAACCATTCTAACAGTAACCATTCTAAAAGTAACCATTCTAACAGTAACCATTCTAACAGTAACCATTCTAACAGTATCCATTCTAACAGTAACCATTCTAACAGTTTCTAACAGTATCCAGTACCCATTCTAACAGTATCCATTCTAACAGTACCCATTCTAACAGTACCCATTCTACCAGTATCCAGTATCCATTCTAACAGTACCCATTCTAACAGTATCCATTCTAACAGTACCCATTCTAACAGTAACCATTCTAACAGTATCCATTCTAACAGTATCCATTCTAACAGTATCTAACAGTAACCAGTAACCATTCTAACAGTATCCATTCTAACAGTATCCAGTATCCATTCCAACAGTATCCATTCTAACAGTACCCATTCTAACAGTATCCAGTAACCATTCTAACAGTATCCATTCTAACAGTATCCAGTAACCATTCTAACAGTACCCATTCTAATAGTATCTATCCATTCTAGTATCCATTCTAACATTTCTAACAGTATCCAGTAACCATTCTAACAGTACCCATTCTAACAGTAATCAGTATCCATTCTAACAGTATCCATTCTAACAGTATCCAGTATCCATTCTAACAGTACCCATTCTAACAGTACCCATTCTAACAGTAACCATTCTAACAGTATCCATTCTAACAGTATCCATTCTAACAGTACCCATTCTAACAGTATCCAGTAACCATTCTAACAGTAACCATTCTAACAGTACCCATTCTAATAGTATCCAGTATCCATTCTAACAGTATCCATTCTAACAGTAACCATTCTAACAGTATCCAGTATCCATTCTAACAGTACCCATTCTAACAGTATCCAGTAACCATTCTAACAGTAACCATTCTAACAGTATCCATTCTAACAGTATCCAGTAACCATTCTAACAGTATCCATTCTAACAGTATCCATTCTAACAGTATCCAGTATCCATTCTAACAGTACCCATTCTAACAGTATTCTAACCAGTAACCATTCTAACAGTACCCATTCTAACAGTAACCATAACAGTATCCATTAACCCATTCTAACAGTACCCATTCTAACAGTATCCATATCCATTCTAACAGTATCCATTCTAACAGTAACCATTCTAACAGTATCCAGTATCCATTCTAACAGTACCCATTCTAACATTATCCAGTAACCATTCTAACAGTAACCATTCTAACAGTACCCATTCTAACAGTATCCATTCTAACAGTATCCATTCTAACAGTATCCATTCTAACAGTATCCAGTATCCATTCTAACAGTACCCATTCTAACAGTACCCATTCTAACAGTAACCATTCTAACAGTATCCATTCTAACAGTAACCATTCTAAAAGTATCCATTCTAATAGTAACCATTCTAACAGTAACCATTCTAACAGTATCCATTCTACCAGTATCCATTCTAACAGTATCCAGTATCCATTCCAACAGTACCCATTCTAACAGTACCCATTCTAACTGTAACCATTCTAACAGTACCCATTCTAACAGTATCCATTCTAACAGTATCCAGTATCCATTCTAACAGTATCCATTCTAACAGTATCCATTCTAACAGTACCCATTCTAACAGTAACCATTCTAACAGTATCCATTCTAACAGTATCCATTCTAACAGTACCCATTCTAACAGTATCCAGTAACCATTCTAACAGTAACCATTCTAACAGTACCCATTCTAACAGTATCCAGTATCCATTCTAACAGTATCCATTCTAACAGTAACCATTCTAACAGTATCCAGTATCCATTCTAACAGTACCCATTCTAACAGTATCCAGTAACCATTCTAACAGTAACCATTCTAACAGTACCCATTCTAACAGTACCCATTCTAACAGTACCCATTCTAACAGTATCCATTCTAACAGTACCCATTCTAACAGTACCCATTCTAACAGTAACCATTCTAACAGTAACCATTCTAACAGTAACCATTCTAACAGTATCCATTCTAACAGTAACCATTCTAAAAGTACCCATTCTAACAGTATCCAGTATCCATTCTAACAGTATCCATTCTAACAGTATCCATTCTAACAGTATCCAGTATCCATTCTAACAGTACCCATTCTAACAGTACCCATTCTAACAGTACCCATTCTAACAGTATCCATTCTAACAGTATCCATTCTAACAGTATCCATTCTAACAGTACCCATTCTAACAGTATCCAGTATCCATTCTGACAGTATTCATTCTAACAGTAACCATTCTAACAGTATCCAGTATCCATTCTAACAGTACCCATTCTAACAGTATCCAGTAACCATTCTAACAGTAACCATTCTAACAGTACCCATTCTAATAGTATCAATTATCCATTCTGACAGTATCCATTCTAACAGTATCCATTCTAACAGTATCCAGTATCCATTCTAACAGTATCCAGTACCCATTCTAACAGTAACCATTCTAACAGTATCCATTCTAACAGTATCCATTCTAACAGTACCCATTCTAACAGTATCCAGTATCCATTCTAACAGCAACCATTCTAACAGTATCCATTCTAACAGTAACCATTCTACCAGTATCCTTTCTAACAGTATCCAGTAACCATTCTAACAGTAACCATTCTAACAGTACCCATTCTAATACTATCCAGTACCCATTCTAACAGTACCCATTCTAACCAGTAACCATTCTAACAGTATCCAGTATCCATCCTAACAGTATCCATTCTAACAGCAACCATTCTAACAGTATCCATTCTAACAGTAACCATTCTAACAGTATCCAGTACCCATTCTAACAGTACCCATTCTACCAGTAACCATTCTAACAGTATTCTAACAGTATCCATTCTAACAGTATCCATTCCATAACAGTATCCATTTCTAACAGTACCCATTCTAACAGTTTCTAACAGTAACCATTCTAACAGTAACCATTCTAACAGTAACCATTCTAACAGTAACCATTCTAACAGTAACCATTCTAACAGTATCCATTCTAACAGTATCCAGTATCCATTCTAACAGTATCCATTCTAACAGTATTCCATTTCTAACAGTATCCATTCTAACAGTATCCATTCTAACAGTACCCATTCTAACAGTATCCATTCTAACAGTACCCATTCTAACAGTATCCATTCTAACAGTACCCATTCTAACAGTAACCATTCTAACAGTATCCATTCTAACAGTATCCATTCTAACAGTATCCATTCTAACAGTATCCATTCTAACAGTACCATTCTAACAGTATCCATTCTAACAGTATCCATTCTAACCATTCTAACAGTATCCATTCTAACCCCATTCTAACAGTATCCAGTAACATTCTAACAGTATCCATTCTAACAGTATCCAGTAACCATTCTAACAGTACCCATTCTAATAGTATCCAGTATCCATTCTAACAGTATCCATTCTAACAGTACCCATTCTAACAGTATCCAGTAACCATTCTAACAGTAACCATTCTAACAGTACCCATTCTAACAGTAACCATTCTAACAGTATCCATTCTAACAGTATCCATTCTAACAGTATCCATTCTAACAGTATCCAGTATCCATTCTAACAGTACCCATTCTAACAGTATCCATTCTAACAGTATCCATTCTAAGTATCCTTTCTAACAGTATCCAGTAACCATTCTAACAGTACCCATTCTAACAGTAACCATTTACATTTAAGTCATTAACCATTCTAACAGTATCCATTCTAACAGTATCCATTCTAACAGTAACCATTCCATTCTAACAGTATCCCATTCTAACAGTAACCATTCTAACAGTATCCATTCTAACAGTATCCATTCTAACCATTCTAACAGTAGTAACCATTCTAACAGTACCCATTCTAATACTATCCAGTACCCATTCTAACAGTACCCATTCTAACAGTAACCATTCTACCAGTATCCATTCTAACAGTATCCAGTAACCATTCTAACAGTAACCATTCTAACAGTAACCATTCTAACAGTATCCAGTACCCATTCTAACAGTACCCATTCTACCAGTATCCATTCTAACAGTATCCAGTATCCATTCTAACAGTAACCATTCTAACAGTACCCATTCTAACAGTAACCATTCTAACAGTAACCATTCTAACAGTATCCATTTTAACAGTATCCAGTGTCCATTCTAACAGTACCCATTCTAACAGTAACCATTCTAACAGTAACCATTCTAAAAGTACCCATTCTAACAGTATCCAGTATCCATTCTAACAGTATCCATTCTAACAGTATCCATTCTAACAGTATCCATTCTAACAGTATCCAGTATCCATTCTAACAGTACCCATTCTAACAGTACCCATTCTAACAGTATCCATTCTAACAGTATCCATTCTAACAGTACCCATTCTAACAGTACCCATTCTAACAGTACCCATTCTAACAGTATCCATTCTAACAGTAACCATTCTAACAGTATCCAGTATCCATTCTAACAGTATCCATTCTAACAGTATCCATTCTAACCCATTCTAACAGTACCATTCTAATAGTATCCAGTACCCATTCTAACAGTATCCATTCTAACAGTATCCAGTAACCATTCTAACAGTATCCATTCCATTCTAACAGTACCCATTCTAACATCCAGTACCCATTCTAACAGTACCCATTCTAACAGTAACCATTCTAACAGTATCCCATTCTAACAGTATCCATTCTAACAGCAACCATTCTAACAGCAACCATTCTAAAAGAACCCATTCTAACAGTATCCAGTATCCATTCTAACAGTTTCCATTCTAACAGTATCCATTCTAACAGTATCCAGTATCCATTCTAACAGTACCCATTCTAACAGTACCCATTCTAACAGTACCCATTCTAACAGTAACCATTCGAACAGTAACCATTCTAACAGTATCCAGTAACCATTCTAACAGTACCCATTCTAATAGTATCCAGTATCCATTCTAACAGTACCCATTCTAACAGTATCCAGTATCCATCCTAACAGTATCCATTCTAACAGCAACCATTCTAACAGTAATCATTCGAACAGTACCCATTCTAACAGTAACCATTCTAACAGTATCCATTCTAACAGTATCCATTCTAACAGTACCCATTCTAACAGTATCCAGTAACCATTCTAACAGTAACCATTCTAACAGTATCCAGTATCCATTCTAACAGTATCCATTCTAACAGTAACCATTCTAACAGTATCCAGTATCCATTCTAACAGTACCCATTCTAACAGTATCCAGTAACCATTCTAACAGTAACCATTCTAACAGTACCCATTCTAACAGTAACCATTCTAACAGTATCCATTCTAACAGTATCCATTCTAACAGTATCCATTCTAACAGTATCCAGTATCCATTCTAACAGTACCCATTCTAACAGTACCCATTCTAACAGTAACCATTCTAACAGTATCCATTCTAACAGTATCCATTCTAACAGTATCCATTCTAATAGTATCCAGTATCCATTCTAACAGCTACCATTCTAACAGTATCCATTCTAACAGTAACCATTCTACCAGTATCCTTTCTAACAGTATCCAGTAACCATTCTAACAGTATCCAGTAACCATAATAACAGTAACCATTCTAACAGTACCCATTCTAATACTATCCAGTACCCATTCTAATACTATCCAGTACCCATTCTAACAGTATCCATTCTAACAGTAACCATTCTAACAGTATCCAGTATCCATTCTAACAGTATCCATTCTAACAGTATCCATTCTAACAGTATCCAGTATCCATTCTAACAGTACCCATTCGAACAGTACCCATGCTAACAGTATCCATTCTAACAGTATCCAGTATCCATTCTAACAGTACCCATTCGAACAGTACCCATTCTAACAGTACCCATTCTAACAGTATCCATTCTAACAGTAACCATTCTAACAGTATCCAGTATCCATTCTAACAGTATCCATTCTAACATTAACCATTCTAACAGTACCCATTCTAACAGTACCCATTCTAACAGTATCCATTCTAACAGTACCCATTCTAACAGTAACCATTCTAACAGTATCCATTCTAACAGTAACCATTCTAACAGTACCCATTCTAATACTATCCAGTACCCATTCTAACAGTACCCATTCTACCAGTAACCATTCTAACAGTATCCAGTATCCATTCTAACAGTATCCATTCTAACAGCAACCATTCTAACAGTATCCATTCTAACAGTAACCATTCTAACAGTATCCAGTACCCATTCTAACAGTACCCATTCTACCAGTATCCATTCTAACAGTATCCAGTATCCATTCCAACAGTACCCATTCTAACAGTACCCATTCTAACAGTAACCATTCTAACAGTAACCATTCTAACAATAAACATTCTAACAGTAACCATTCAAAAAGTAACCATTCTAACAGCAACCATTCTAAAAGAACCCATTCTAACAGTATCCAGTATCCATTCTAACAGTTTCCATTCTAACAGTATCCATTCTAACAGTATCCAGTATCCATTCTAACAGTACCCATTCTAACAGTACCCATTCTAACAGTACCCATTCTAACAGTAACCATTCGAACAGTAACCATTCTAACAGTATCCAGTAACCATTCTAACAGTACCCATTCTAATAGTATCCAGTATCCATTCTAACAGTACCCATTCTACCAGTAACCATTCTAACAGTATCCAGTATCCATCCTAACAGTATCCATTCTAACAGCAACCATTCTAACAGTATCCATTCTAACAGTAACCATTCTAACAGTATCCAGTATCCATTCTAACAGTACCCATTCTAACAGTATCCATTCTAACAGTATCCATTCTAACAGTATCCAGTATCCATTCCAACAGTACCCATTCTAACAGTACCCATTCTAACAGTAACCATTCTAACAGTAACCATTCTAACAGTAACCATTCTAAAAGTAAACATTCTAACAGTAACCATTCTAACAGTATCCATTTTAACAGTATCCAGTGTCCATTCTAACAGTATCCATTCTAACAGCAACCATTCTAACAGTATCCATTCTAACAGTAACCATTCTAACAGTATCCAGTATCCATTCTAACAGTATCCATTCTAACAGTATCCATTCTAACAGTATCCATTCTAACAGTATCCAGTATCCATTCTAACAGTACCCATTCTAAAAGTACCCATTCTAACAGTAACCATTCTAACAGTACCCATTCTAACAGTATCCAGTAACCATTCTAACAGTAACCATTCTAACAGTACCCATTCTAACAGTAACCATTCTAACAGTAACCATTCTAACAGTATCCATTCTAACAGTAACCATTCTAACAGTACCCATTCTAACATCCAGTACCATTCTAACAGTATCCATTCTAACAGTACCCATTCTAACAGTACCCATTCTAACAGTATCCAGTATCCATTCTAACAGTACCCATTCTAAGTATCCATTCTAACAGTAACCATTCTAACAGTACCCATTCTAATAGTATCCAGTATCCATTCTAACAGTACCCATTCTACCAGTAACCATTCTAACAGTATCCAGTATCCATCCTAACAGTATCCATTCTAACAGCAACCATTCTAACAGTATCCATTCTAACAGTAACCATTCTAACAGTATCCAGTACCCATTCTAACAGTACCCATTCTACCAGTATCCATTCTAACAGTATCCAGTATCCATTCCAACAGTACCCATTCTAACAGTAACCATTCTAACAGTAACCATTCTAACAGTAACCATTCTAACAGTAACCATTCTAACAGTAACCATTCTAAAAGTAACCATTCTAACAGCAACCATTCTAAAAGTACCCATTCTAACAGTATCCATTTTAACAGTATCCAGTGTCCATTCTAACAGTATCCATTCTAACAGCAACCATTCTAACAGTATCCATTCTGACAGTAACCATTCTAACAGTAACCATTCTAAAAGTAACCATTCTAACAGCAACCATTCTAAAAGTACCCATTCTAACAGTATCCATTTTAACAGTATCCAGTGTCCATTCTAACAGTATCCATTCTAACAGTATCCATTCTAACAGTATCCAGTATCCATTCCAACAGTACCCATTCTAACAGTAACCATTCTAACAGTAACCATTCTAACAGTAACCATTCTAACAGTAACCATTCTAACAGTAACCATTCTAAAAGTAACCATTCTAACAGCAACCATTCTAAAAGTACCCATTCTAACAGTATCCATTCTAACAGTATCCATTCTAACAGTAACCATTCTAACAGTATCCATTCTAACCAGTAACCATTCTAACAGTTCTTCTAACAGTAACCATTCTAACAGTAACCATTCTAACAGTACCCATTCTAACAGTATCCAGTACCCATTCTAACATCCAGTACCCATTCTAACAGTACCCATTCTACATAACCATTCTAACAGTATCCAGTATCCATTCTAACAGTATCCATTCTAACAGCAACCATTCTAACAGTATCCATTCTAACAGTACCCATTCTAATAGTATCCAGTACCCATTCTAACAGTATCCATTCTAACAGTATCCATTCTAACAGTAACCATTCTAACAGTACCCATTCTAATACTATCCAGTACCCATTCTAACAGTATCCATTCTAACAGTACCCATTCTAACAGTACCCATTCTACCAGTATCCAGTATCCATTCTAACAGTACCCATTCTACCAGTATCCATTCTAACAGTAACCATTCTAACAGTACCCATTCTAACAGTAACCATTCTAACAGTATCCATTCTAACAGTATCCATTCTAACAGTACCCATTCTAATACTATCCAGTACCCATTCTAACAGTACCCATTCTACCAGTAACCATTCTAACAGTATCCAGTATCCATTCTAACAGTATCCATTCTAACAGCAACCATTCTAACAGTATCCATTCTAACAGTAACCATTCTAACAGTATCCAGTACCCATTCTAACAGTACCCATTCTACCAGTATCCATTCTAACAGTATCCAGTATCCATTCCAACAGTACCCATTCTAACAGTAACCATTCTAACAGTAACCATTCTAACAGTAACCATTCTACCAGTAACCATTCTAACAGTATCCAGTATCCATTCTAACAGTATCCATTCTAACAGCAACCATTCTAACAGTATCCATTCTAACAGTAACCATTCTAACAGTATCCAGTACCCATTCTAACAGTACCCATTCTAACAGTATCCATTCTAACAGTAACCATTCTAACAGTAACCATTCTAACAGTAACCATTCTAACAGTAACCATTCTAACAGTAACCATTCTAACAGCAACCATTCTAAAAGAACCCATTCTAACAGTATCCATTCTAACAGTATCCAGTGCCCATTCTAACAGTAACCATTCTAACAGTAACCATTCTAACAGTACCCATTCTAACAGTAACCATTCTAACAGTAACCATTCTAAAAGTAACCATTCTAACAGTAACCATTCTAACAGTACCCATTCTAACAGTATCCATTTTAACAGTATCCAGTGTCCATTCTAACAGTACCCATTCTAACAGTATCCATTCTAACCCATTCTAATAGTATCCAGTACCCATTCTAACAGTAACCATTCTAACAGTAACCATTCTAACAGTAACCATTCTAACAGTAACCATTCTAACAGTAACCATTCTAAAAGTAACCATTCTAACAGCAACCATTCTAAAAGTACCCATTCTAACAGTATCCATTTTAACAGTATCCAGTGTCCATTCTAACAGTATCCATTCTAACAGCAACCATTCTAACAGTATCCATTCTGACAGTAACCATTCTAACAGTAACCATTCTAAAAGAACCCATTCTAACAGTATCCATTCTAACAGTACCCATTCTAACAGTATCCAGTACCCATTCTAACAGTACCCATTCTACCAGTAACCATTCTAACAGTATCCAGTGTCCATTCTAACAGTATCCATTCTAACAGCAACCATTCTAACAGTATCCATTCTAACAGTACCCATTCTAATAGTATCCAGTACCCATTCTAACAGTATCCATTCTAACAGTATCCATTCTAACAGTAACCATTCTAACAGTACCCATTCTAATACTATCCAGTACCCATTCTAACAGTATCCATTCTAACAGTACCCATTCTAACAGTACCCATTCTAACAGTATCCAGTATCCATTCTAACAGTACCCATTCTACCAGTATCCATTCTAACAGTACCCATTCTAACAGTACCCATTCTAACAGTAACCATTCTAACAGTATCCATTCTAACAGTATCCATTCTAACAGTACCCATTCTAATACTATCCAGTACCCATTCTAACAGTACCCATTCTAACAGTAACCATTCTAACAGTATCCAGTATCCATTCTAACAGTATCCATTCTAACAGTATCCAGTAACCATTCTAACAGTACCCATTCTAACAGTAACCATTCTAACAGTATCCAGTACCCATTCTAACAGTACCCATTCTACCAGTATCCATTCTAACAGTATCCAGTATCCATTCCAACAGTACCCATTCTAACAGTATCCATTCTAACCATTCTAACAGTAATTCCATTCTTCTAACAGTAACCATTCTAACAGTAACCATTCTAACAGTATCCAGTAACCATTCTAACAGTATTCTAACAGTATCCATTCTAACAGTAACCATTCTAACAGTATCCAGTATCCATTCTAACAGTATCCATTCTAACAGTATCCATTCTAACAGTATCCATTCTAACAGTATCCATTCTAACAGTAACCATTCTAAAAGTAACCATTCTAACAGTAACCATTCTAACAGTACCCATTCTAACAGTATCCAGTAACCATTCTAACAGTAACCATTCTAACAGTAACCATTCTAACAGTATCCACCATTCTAACAGTATCCATTCTAACAGCAACCATTCTAACAGTATCCATTCTAACAGTACCCATTCTAACAGTATCCAGTATCCATTCTAACAGTATTCTAACAGTATCCATTCTAACAGTATCCATATCCATTCTTCTAACAGTAACCATTCTAACAGTAATTCCATTCTAACAGTATCCATTCTAACATTCTAACAGTAACCATTCTAACAGTAACCATTCTAACAGCAACCATTCTAACAGTACCCATTCTAACAGTATCCATTCTAACAGTATCCAACCATTCTAACAGTATCCATTCTAACAGTAATTCCATTCTAACAGTATTCTAACAGTATCCATTCTAACAGTATCCATTCTAACAGTATCCATTCCAACAGTATCCATTCTAACAGTATCCATTCTAACCAGTAACCATTCTAACAGTAACCATTCTAACAGTAACCATTCTAACAGTATCCATTCTAACAGTACCAGTATCCATTCTAACAGTAACCATTCTAAAAGTACCCATTCTAACAGTATTCTAACAGTATCCATTCTAACAGTACCATTCTAACAGTACCCATTCTAACAGTATTCCAGTATCCATTCTAACAGTACCCATTCTAACAGTAACCATTCTAAAAGAACCCATTCTAACAGTATCCAGTATCCATTCTAACAGTATCCATTCTAACAGTAACCATTCTAACAGTACCCATTCTAACAGTAACCATTCTAACAGTATCCAGTAACCATTCTAACAGTACCCATTCTAACAGTATCCAGTATCCATTCTAACAGTATCCATTCTAACAGTAACCATTCTAACAGTAACCATTCTAACAGTAACCATTCTAACAGTATCCAGTAACCATTCTAACAGTACCCATTCTAATAGTATCCAGTATCCATTCTAACAGTATCCATTCTAACAGTATCCATTCTAACAGTAACCATTCTAACAGTACCCATTCTAACAGTAACCATTCTAACAGTATCCATTCTAACAGTATCCAGTAACCATTCTAACCATTCTAACAGTAACCATTCTAACAGTATCCAGTAACATTCTAACAGTATTCTAACAGTACCCATTCTAACAGTATCCAGTATCCATTCTAACAGTAACCATTCTAACAGTATCCATTCTAACAGTATCCATTCTAACAGTATCCATTCTAACAGTATCCAAACAGTATTCTAACAGTATCCATTCTAACCAGTAACCATTCTAACAGTATCCAGTACCCATTCTAACAGTACCCATTCTAACCCAGTATCCATTCTAACAGTATCCAGTATCCATTCCAACAGTACCATTCTAACAGTAACCATTCTAACAGTAACCATTCTAACAGTAACCATTCTAACAGTAACCATTCTAACAGTAACCATTCTAACAGTATCCATTCTAACAGTATCCATTCTAACAGTATCCAGTATCCATTCTAACAGTATTCTAACAGTATCCATTCTAACAGTATCCATTCTAACAGTATTCTAACACCATTCTAACAGTATCCATTCTAACAGTAACCATTCTAACAGTAACCATTCTAACAGTATCCATTCTAACAGTACCCAACAGTAACCATCTAACAGTATCCATTCTACCAGTATCCATTCTAACAGTATCCATTCTAACAGTATCCATTCTAACAGTAACCATTCTAACAGTATTCCAGTATCCCATTCTAACAGTACCCATTCTAACAGTAACCATTCTAACAGTATCCATTCTAACAGTATCTAGTATCCATTCCATTTCTAACAGTATCCATTCCAAACAGTAACCATTCTAACAGTAACCATTCTAACAGTAAACAGTATCCATTCTAACAGTATCCATTCTAACAGTATCCATTCCATTCTAACAGTATCCATTCTAACAGTAACCATTCTAACAGTATCCATTCTAACAGTAACCATTCTAACAGTATCCATTCTAACAGTATTCTAACAGTATCCATATCCATTCTAACAGTATCCATTCTAACAGTATCCAGTATCCATTCTAACAGTATCCATTCTAACAGTACCATTCTAACAGTAACCATTCTAACAGTACCATTCTAACAGTACCCATTCTAACAGTATCCATTCTAACAGTAACCATTCTAACAGTACCCATTCTAACATTCCAGTACCCATTCTAACA
>NW_027009434.1:24296-46229 GCF_036934945.1 Oncorhynchus masou masou | reverse complement strand
AGCATGGAAGATGGAATCCACTACATGATAAAGGAATGCTCCAAAGGAGAGGAGTTTCCATGGAAACGGTGAAGGATCCATGAGTATCTTGTTTCCTGATAAAAATCTGAAAGTATTAAAAGAGCAACTAGTTGAACAGAGAGTTTGATGAGTTTTTATATCATCATTTGAGAGAAGTCTGTCCAATCACTGTATCATACATGATCTGAAATGATCATGTAGGCCTAAAGTTCTATTCCATTCCAGTCTATTATTTTCTCATCTATTTTATTCGATTCCATTTCATTCCATCCTATTATATTCACTTGAGCAATAACAGTCTGGTGGAAGGTAGTTATAGAGTATTCTTATGACAACATAAGGTCAATTGAATAATGTATGTGCTGCACTTAGCTGGAACAGGAGCATAGCTCTAACTGTACCACGCAGCTCAGTAGACTATTCCCTGAAAGAAAGGTTGGGTGCTGCAACTGAAAATGTGAAGCAGTGTGCACTGCTGGAACATGGGAGTAGCACTTCAGCTGGAAGGATTATGAGCAGGTAAAACGAATAGGTTTACTATAAAGTTGTAACAAATCAGTTAAAATACTGTCATATGCCTCCATACTGAATATCGGTCAGGCTACATCAGACTAATTAGCATAAAGTATTTAGGCCTACCGACAATACAATAAAACAACATGGGACTCACCTTTGTAAAGTTTCTACTGAGGTTTAGATTCCCGAGAGACGATAAACGAGAGTAAAATATTTTCGCTGGACTAATGTGTTATTTGTTGGCGAATAATATAAGACTATAATTTATATTTTGCGGTATAAATAAATTAAAAACAAAGTTTTAAAATGACAACTTGAACCTACAGTACTAGCAGCTTTCTTCCAGTCTCCAGACTGACGACTGACACCATCGTGAATTGAATGTTTCCGAAGTGCGTGCAGCCGCAGCCAGCCTCCTTCTCAGCTAAGCGGTTTATGATGGGGCGGGGCGATGTGTAAATGACAAGTACAGTCTCAAATCAGAACACTGAACCGTGGAGGACATCTCATGTTCAGAGGCGGGATTGGGTACCGTTGACAGCATCTTTTCCGTGACGTAGATAGTCATCACGAGAGCGCACCCACGAATTGTCCCAGGTATGCTTTCTGAGGATGGCTCAGGTTTCCCTTTATAGTGCGCTACTTTTGACCAGGACTCATAGTGCCCACAGGATTCTGGTCAAAAGTAGTACACTATATATAGGGAATAGGGTGCCATTTGAGGGAATAGGGTGCTATTTGTCATTTGGGACGTAAACAAACAAAAAAACTTTCTAACATGCTCCCTTTGTTTTGATGTTGTCCACATTCTGATTGTGGCCACATTTTTAGACAGGTGTAGATGAATAAAAGACACATTGTGATCTGATTGTGATCAGATCTTCCTTAACCACCTCCAGAGGTAGTCCGGCACCCATTGTGTCTGGATATCAATCGAGTGTAAACAGATCTGGATGGTCAAACCGTTTAATAAATGATCATTATATTTATCTCTGGTCTCTAAACCATTGACAGGTAGCACCATTGGAAATCAATGGAATTTGTAACTGTCTAAAATGTATATGTATGTACATGTATATATCTTTTTTATTTTTTATTATTTGCATACAGGGAGGCACCAGCTAATCTGGCTTCACAATGGGACACAGTGAACAGATAAGAGACACATTTTAATACAAAATGGTAGCTGCAACAAACCTTGATCAGATAGTGATTGGATCATATTGATCAGCTCACGAAACTGACATTTAAAAAAGGCTTGAGTAATATTGCAATCCCCAAAGTAGGTGTTCATTCAGGCCCCTACTCTGAAAATGTTCATTCAGCATGGCCTACTCTGAGAGTAAGGTGTTCATTCAGCATGACTCTGAGGGTAAGGTGTTCATTCAGCATGGCTACTCTGAGAGTAAAGGGTTCATTCCAGCATGGCCTACTCTGATTGATAATGGACAGGTGTTCATTCAGCGTGGGCCTACTCTGAGGTAAAGGTGTTCATTCAGTATATCAATCTATGCAAAGGTGTTCATTCAGTATGCCTCACTCTGAGTAAAGGTGTTCATTCAGCATGGCCTAATCTGAGGTAAAGGTGTTCATTCAGCATGGCCTACTCTGAGGTAAAGGTGTTCATTCAGATGGCCTAATCTGAGGTAGCATCATTTAGCATACCAATCTGAGGTGGGGTGTTCATCTAGTACGGCCTACTCTGAGGTAAAGGTGTCTATTCCAGGGTGTCTACCTGAGGGGTGTTCATTCAGCATGGCCTACTCTGAGGTAAAGGTGTTCATTCAGCATGGCCTACTCTGAGGTAAAGGTGTTCATTCAGCATGGCCTACTCTGAGGTAAAGGCCACTTACTCACCATCTTAAACAGCTACACCAGACACGTTCTGTGACCAAAAGAGCGTCCTCTCATATGAGCGATTACAACCCCACCTCTCGAACTGCGGCTGCAGATGTGTTTGTTTTGTTGTTTTTGAATGGTGTAAGTGTGTTCCTAAAGCCCTGGTTAAACAATCACTGCCCCATTCAATGGTGGGGAATGTGAACGAGGTGGAGAAACTTGAAGCAATTAATTAGCTTTGGTCATGATGTAGGTTCCAAAAGACCTTCCCCTGGAGTTGTGCAAAACATGGTCTGCTCCCACTGTCACCATGACTACACATACAGGAGCATGAGGCATATTTGTGGCCACACCTGTCTCCTTGAGATTATACCTAGTCATTATTCATGCCAATAATTTCAAAGTATAACATGAAAACAATCATGAGCATTACTGGTAATGATACGTTGTTGCCATCGGCTACTGTTTCCCAGGCAATGCACTTGATTCTAACCCTGGGTGGTGCGCTGGTTTACACTGTGAATGACTCCACTAGCTTGTTTACTTTGTTAGATGTTTTCATTTGAAAGTTTAACTCACAGATTTAGGATAGATTCATATCCTGTCCTGCACATGTGCTTCTTTACCTCTATTTTACACACAGTTTTATGGTCACCCTCCCTTCATATTCCTCACTGTCAATTGTGAATGAAAATTCTTCAAGTTGTATCGGTGAAACGTCCATGCAGCATCTGCATGCCAACCATTTGATCTCAATCAGTTTCATGTGACAATGCATTTGGATCTTCTTAGTGCTGTATGTCTACAGTGTTGTTCTGAGTTATGCCTACAGTGTTGTTCTGAGTTAGGCCTATAGTGTTGTTCTGAGTTAGGCCTACAGTGTTGTTCTGAGTTAGGCCTACAGTGTTGTTCTGAGTTAGGCCTACAGTGTTGTTCTGAGTTAGGCCTACAGTGTTGTTCTGAGTTAGGCCTACAGTGTTGTTCTGAGTTAGGCCTACAGTGTTGTTCTGAATTAGGCCTACAGTGTTGTTCTGAGTTAGGCCTACAGTGTTGTTCTGAGTTAGGCCTACAGTGTTGTTCTGAGTTAGGCCTACAGTGTTGTTCTGAGTTAGGCCTACAGTGTTGTTCTGAGTTAGGCCTACAGTGTTGTTCTGAGTTAGGCCTACAGTGTTGTTCTGAGTTAGGCCTACAGTTGTTCTGAGTTAGGCCTACAGTGTTGTTCTGAGTTAGGCCTACAGTGTTGTTCTGAGTTAGGCCTACAGTTGTTCTGAGTTAGGCCTACAGTTGTTCTGAGTTAGGCCTATAGTAAGCGTTTTAGAGCTGATGGTGTTCAACTGTAGCATAGCCTACCTGGTCTCTTTTTCTTTTCGTTTTTACAATCAAAACACATATTTTACATGGTGCCATGCTGTTGAGTTATGGCCACATGAGAGAATTATGCAACAGGGTAGTGGGGTCGAAGGTCACTTGTCTGAGGTCAGCTGAGCATCCTTTGAGAGGCTTCCGGGAACTACCCACAGTTCTAAAGACCAGAGAGAAGTTAGAAATCCTGGCCTATACTGCCATCTACTGACAACGGTATAATAGCCACTGATGTACCAGAGAAGCTGTCATAGGAAGAAATTATGGTCATAAACCTACTGAAAACAATGTCTATATTTTCTACGTGAATGAAACTGATTTACACAGTGAATTACACTACATCTAGCTAGATAAACATTATCAAGAGCTTCTAAGTTATTTCACATGCAGTCTTATACAATTCTAATTCATAACTAGTTTTATTTGTCTGAACAACATCAGTACATGATCAGTGATCAGATCTCTCCCAGATCCCTGCTGTACTCTGAGTGTCATTTCTTAGAGAGTATGTACCTGACTAAGGTGGAATGACAGACTGCTGTAGAACGCTCAAGGACATTCCCCTCCGGTATGACTCACTGGCATGGAACACAGAACAGTCTTTTGTGTCAAGCTGTAAAGCCAATCTGACTGGCAACACATGGTGTTGGAGGTGAAAAGGTATTTTTCTCTCTCAGACGCTGCTGCTCGAAAGAAGGTCAATGCAGCACTTGCGGTGTGAAAATATGGATTCTGTATCTGGACTCTGTATCTGGATTCTGTATCTGGCTCTGTATCTGGATTCTGTATCTGGATCCTATATCTGGATCCTATATCTGGATTCTGTATCTGGACTCTGTATCTGGATTCTGTATCTGGATTCTGTATCTGGCTCTGTCTCTGGATTCTGTATCTGTATCTGTATCCTGTATCTGGATTCTGTATCTGGATTCCCATCTGGACTCTGTATCTGGATTCTGTATCCTGATTCTGTATCTGGCTCTGGATTCTGGATCTGGATCTGGATCCTGTATCTGGATCCTGTATCTGGATTCTGGATCTGGACTCTGTATCTGGACTCTGTCTCTGGATTCTGTATCTGTATCTGTATCTGTATCTGTATCTGGATCCTGTATCTGGATTCTGTATCTGGATTCTGTATCTGGACTCTGTATCTGGATTCTGTATCTGGATTCTGTATCTGGCTCTGGATTCTGGATCTGGATCTGGATCCTGTATCTGGATCCTGTATCTGGATTCTGTATCTGGCTCTGGATTCTGGATCTGGATCTGGATCCTGTATCTGGATTCTGTATCTGGACTCTGTATCTGGACTCTGTATCTGGACTCTGTATCTGGACTCTGTATCTGGACTCTGTATCTGGACTCTGTATCTGGACTCTGTATCTGGCTACATACACATCAGTATATTGTCTGAGGTGGACTCCTTGGTCCACCTGTATTATTAGTCATCTGTAGACTTCTTTACGCTTTTTTAACGGACCACAAATGTGTCCCTTTCATGTGTTCATCAGTCATCCCATCTGTCGTTGTGTCATGTATAGTGCCGCATATATACACTCAAAGCATGTAACCTACTTCTGGATGATTTTATTAGAACCATCTGCACATGGAAAGATAGACATCATAAGAGACATCAGACAGACATGATAAGACAGACATGATAAGACAGACAGACATGATAAGACAGACAGACATGATAAGACAGACAGACATGATAAGACAGACAGACATGATAAGACAGACAGACATGATAAGACAGACATGATAAGACAGACATGATAAGACAGACATCATAAGCAAAACATGTCAGTAGCTTTGAGTAAGCAACAGTATATGGTTGGATTTCCCAACATGAAGAGATAACATTGTAGACCGTAGACCCATTCAACTCACTAAGCCCTCTGATGTCTTCCACTCCCTACAGACTGTGGGCATAGTGGTAGGTATACAATGCAGTGCTCAGTTGTGGAAATAGAAGGAGTTGAATCCGTAGAAGCGGTGCTTTCTCCCGGTGTGTACATTGTCCTGCAGGTTGACCGCGCCCCCGGAGGGAGCTGTGGAAGAGATGGTGGGCCTCCGACTTACTGAAGGAGTCCTGAGCCCAACAGGGCCAGCTGGCACCGGCCCCTCTCCCTGGGTGGGTGGAAGGCAGGGCATGTGGACGGGGTTGATACAGGGGTTGAGATACTGCGTGGGATGGGGATCTCTCTGTTCTGCCACTCCCGATCCTGTTCTTCAAGGGTCTGATTGACAGTCATCTCAGAACCCAGAACTAAATTCCCGCCAGAACGCCAGTTACGGATGTTGGGAGACCAGATCAGCAGCAGACAGCTCCGTCTCAGATTCATATGCCGCCCCTGTGTTTGTTAGTAGCCAATGCTGGAGCTGGCTGGCTCAGGCTGAACAGGTTACCCCCTGATGCTGTGTAGCTCTGCTTCTTGCTGCGAGGAACGTCCTCATACCATACCTCCTCTCTGGGTGTTATTCTCTTTGGTGACCTCTGTGGTCTCATTCAGGGAGAATGGGGCAGCTGGCGGTTGTACAAGGCCAGAGAGCTCTCTGTGTCTGTGACCTTCTCCAGAGAGGCTCTGGGAGCCTGGCTGCTCTGCTGGGGGTCTGGATGCCCCTGGCCCTGGGTGATGGAGCCCTTCTCTGACCTCCTTGACCTGGCACTCACACCTCCTCCCCACACCTCTCCTCCCCACACCTCTCCTCCCCACACCTCCTCCCCACACCTCCTCCCCACACCTCTCACACCCGGAGCCTTGATCTTGAAGGTGGTGACCAGGGAACACATAGCCAGACACCTGAGCAGGTTCCAGCCCAGACACATCTCCAGCCCCAGGCCTGGCTAGACTGAGCTCTGAGGCCGTGGCGGTTGTTGAGATGGCTGTCCTGAGTAGAAGGTCCCCTTTATCTCCTGATGACTTTGGTGACTGTGACATAGTTCCCAGAGGCCCAGCAGGGTGATTCTGTGTGGAAGTCTGGTCTGTGCTGTGGGACTCTGCTGCTGGGGCAGTGACAGGAGGGTGGTAGGTGCTCTCCACCATATGACGGCCCTGGCGTATTCTGGCCTTGCGCCCGTCTCGTGGTTTAGGGGGCAGCAGGACGGGGTGGGATCGCTCCCTCTGAGAGAGACGAGCACTGCTTTGTTAGGAGGTTTGTCTCGTTCAGTCATCAGAGTAAAGTGATACTGAAGAAAAACTGTTTGTTTAAGCAGTCTAAAACTATTTCTATGGTAGTTGGGGAAGTTAAAGAAGGTTTGGAGGCTAATAATGTGATATTCTAGCGAAGCAGTTAAATGTAGGAATATTACAACTGCACTGTATATTCAGGTGATTCATGTGTTACTGTACGTACCAGCTCTGTTGTGTAGGGAGTCATCTTCCCAGTGATCATGTCAACGGTGTTCTCATGGTAGTCATCCAACCTCCAGGGATTAGTAGACCCAGTGCCTGGAGTAAAAACATATGACATGCTTGCTATTTTGAATATGATATCTGAGTGAGAGTGACTAACCAAATCAATGGGGCCCCGGCCGGTAATTCAACCATGATTACTACACGTTTAGATAGCTGGCGTTTAGACTAACTAACCAATCTAAACAATGGTAGTGGGACATGGGGGCTAATTGAGTGACTGTAGAAAAACTGCTGATCCACAACCAAATGTCAAAACTTGCACCTTGTGTATTCTACTATTCTAACTCTTATTATTATTATTGTACAATAATAATTGTTAAATTGATCTCGCGGGGCCGCCAGTTCTTGGTCCAACTAGTCTGGGTATTACTCCATGTCTCTCGAAAGGCCTCAAATGGCACCCTATCCCTTATAGAGGACACATCTTTTGACCAGAACCGTATGGACTACATAGGGAATAGAAGCCTGTTGGGATACAGCCTGTGTGTTCAGGGGCTCTGCTCTCTGTACCTGTGTAGTGAAACTGTAGGAGGTGACCCAGTGGGACTTCTCCACGTTGCGGAGCATGTTGGCTGTCTGTTCAGACAGCGTGACGGCCCCAGTCACGCAATGTGGGGTTGGGAAACACTGTCTTCTGGGACTTGGGGTAGAATACCTGGGTCTGGGCCTCGCCCCTTAACTGGCTTGGGGTGCTGAGAGAGACAAAGAGAAAGGTGAGACAGGACACAGGTGTCGGGAACAGATGGAGTGTGCATGTGACCTTCTTCCTTAGGTTGTTTCCTGAATGGCACTCCTATTCCCTTGGGTGCACTACTTCTGAGCAGGGCCCTGGAATAGGGTACCATTTAGAACAAATCCCTAGTCATCCACTTCAGTGAGAACATTCATTTATTGGGCTTCACTGGTCAGATGAGATGAAATATAACATAAGGATCATATTCTGCCTCCCAAATAACACCCGATACCCTATGCAGTGCACTCTATGGGAATAGTGTGCTATTTGGGACACACATGTTTCTGTGTACAGTGAGAGGGAAACCTGACTTAGCTAAATGACTGTACTGTAGCTACCACATCCAGGAAGCCATGTTGTCCTGGCCATGAGATGGTTTTTCCTGGTTGTCATGGGTGCCTCCAGTACCTCATGACGATAAGACCTCCTGGGATTGAAGACAAGACACTTCATCTGGGAATGAGGCTTGTGCTTGTGTGTGCAACCTTATACGGGCAAGCACGAGACACACACACACACACAGACACACATGCAGTTTGCACACACACGCACAAGCACACACGCACAACACCTTTTGTCTTTCTCAGCACGGTGATCTCTGGAGCAGAGGACGGGATGAGGGGTTCAGGGGTCGTAGGGGACGCAGCTCTCACGCCTGTGTCGGGTCGCCTGGTGGAGCGGAACGTTGGGAACAGGGCGAAGGAGATGTGGGCCTGATACGGATGTTCTTTGGAACTGGAACCTTTATCATTATCTCTCTGTAGGGGAGGAGGGCATAGCAGTGAAGGAAGGACAGCCATTACAACTGTATCATTATCTCTCTGCAGGGAGGGAGGGAGGGCATAGCAGTGAAGGAAGGACAGCCATTACAACTGTATCATTAGCTCTCTGTAGGGAGGAGGAGGGCATAGCAGTGAAGGAAGGACAGCCATTACAACTGTATCATTATCTTCTGTAGGGAGGGAGGGCATAGCAGTGAAGGAAGGACAGCCATTACAACTGTATCATTATCTCTCTGTAGGGGGGAGGGAGGAGGGCAAAGCAGTGAAGGAAGGACAGCTATTACAACTGTATCATTATCTCTCTGTAGGGAGGGAGGGCAAAGCAGTGAAGGAAGGACAGGCATTACAACTGTATCATTATCTCTCTGTAGGGAGGAGGGCATAGCAGTGAAGGAAGGACAGCCATTACAACTGTATCATTATCTCTCTGCAGGGAGGGAGGGAGGGCATAGCAGTGAAGGAAGGAAGGACAGCCATTACAACTGTATCATTATCTCTCTGTAGGGAGGGGAGGGCATAGCAGTGAAGGAAGGACAGCCATTACAACTGTATCATTATCTCTCTGTAGGGAGGGAGGGAGGGCATAGCAGTGAAGGAAGAACAGCCATTACAACTGTATCATCATATCTCTGTAGGGAGGGAGGGAGGGCATAGCAGTGAAGGAAGGACAGCCATTACAACTGTATCATTATCTCTGTAGTAGGGAGGGAGGGCATAGCAGTGAAGGAAGGACAGCCATTAAACTGTATCATTATCTCTGCAGGGAGGGAGGGAGGGCATAGCAGTGAAGGAAGGACAGCCATTGGCAACTGTATCATTAGCTCTCTGTAGGGAGGGAGGGCATAGCAGTGAAGGAAGGACAGCCATTACAACTGTATCATTATCTCTCTGTAGGGAGGGAGGGCATAGGCAGGAAGGAAGGACAGCCATTACAACTGTATCATTATCTCTCTGTAGGGAGGAGGGAGGGCAAAGCAGTGAAGGAAGGACAGCTATTACAACTGTATCATTATCTCTCTGTAGGGAGGAGGGCAAAGCAGTGAAGGAAGGACAGCCATTACAACTGTATCATTATCTTCTGTAGGGGAGGGAGGGGAGGGGCATAGCAGTGAAGGAAGGACAGCCATTACAACTGTATCATTATCTCTCTGTATGGAGGGAGGGCATAGCAGTGAAGGAAGGACAGCCATTACAACTGTATCATTATCTCTCTGTAGGGAGGGAGGGAAGGCAAAGCAGTGAAGGAAGGACAGCCATTACACCTGTATCATTATCTCTCTGTAGGGAGGGAGGGCATAGCAGTGAAGGAAGGACAGCCATTAAGCAACTGTATCAATATCTCTCTGTAGGGAGGAGGGCAAAGCAGTGAAGGAAGGACAGCCACTACAACTGTATCATTATCTCTCTGTAGGGAGGGAGGGAGGGAGGGAGGGCATAGCAGTGAAGGAAGGACAGCCATTACACCTGTATCATTATCTCTCTGTAGGGAGGGAGGGCAAAGCAGTGAAGGAAGGACAGCCATTACAACTGTATCATTATCTCTCTGTAGGGAGGGAGGGAGGGCAAAGCAGTGAAGGAAGGACAGCCATTACAACTGTATCATTATCTCTCTGTAGGGGAGGGAGGGAGGGCATAGCAGTGAAGGAAAGACAGCCATTACAACTGTATCATTATCTCTCTGTAGGAGGGAGGGCAAAGCAGTGAAGGACAGCCATTACAACTGTATCATTATCTCTCTGCAGGGAGGGAGGGAGGCATAGCAGTGAAAGGAAGGACAGCCATTACAACTCATCATTATCTCTCTGTAGGGAGGGAGGGCATAGCAGTGAGGGAAGGACAGCCATTACAACTGTATCATTATCTCTCTGTAGGGAGGAGGGCATAGCAGTGAAGGAAGGACAGCCATTACAACTGTATCATTATCTCTCTGTAGGGAGGGAGGGAGGGGGCAAAGCAGTGAAGGAAGGACAGCTATTACAACTGTATCATTATCTCTCTGTAGGGAGGAGGGCAAAGCAGTGAAGGAAGGACAGCCATTACAACTGTATCATTATCTCTCTGTAGGGAGGAGGGAGGGCATAGCAGTGAAGGAAGGACAGCCATTACAACTGTATCATTATCTCTCTGTATGGAGGGAGGGCATAGCAGTGAAGGAAGGACAGCCATTACAACTGTATCATTATCTCTCTGTAGGGAGGGAGGGAAGGCAAAGCAGTGAAGGAAGGACAGCCATTACACCTGTATCATTATCTCTCTGTAGGGAGGGAGGGCATAGCAGTGAAGGAAGGACAGCCATTACAACTGTATCAATATCTCTCTGTAGGGAGGGAGGGCAAAGCAGTGAAGGAAGGACAGCCACTACAACTGTATCATTATCTCTCTGTAGGAAGGAGGAGGGAGGCATAGTAGCAAGGAAGGGACAGCCATTACACCTGTATCATTATCTCTGTAGGGAGGAGGGCAAAGCAGTGAAGGAAGGACAGCCATTACAACTGTATCATTATCTCTCTGTAGGAGGGAGGGAGGGCAAAGCAGTGAAGGAAGGACAGCCATTACAACTGTATCATTATCTCTCTGTAGGGAGGGAGGGAGGGGCATAGCAGTGAAGGAAAGACAGCCATTACAACTGTATCATTATCTCTCTGTAGGGAGGGAGGGCAAAGCAGTGAAGGAAGGACAGCCATTACAACTGTATCATTATCTCTCTGTAGGGAGGGAGGGGAGGGCATAGCAGTGAAGGAAGGACAGCCATTACAACTGTATCATTATCTCTCTGTAGGAGGAGGGAGGGCATAGCAGTGAAGGAAGGACAGCCATTTCAACTGTATCATTATCTCTCTGTAGGGAGGGAGGGCAAAGCAGTGAAGGAAGGACAGCAATTACAACTGTATCATTATCTCTCTGTAGGGAGGAAGGAGTGGCATGGCAGTGAAGGAAGGACAGCCATTACAACTGTATCATTATCTCTCTGTAGGGAGGGAGGGCATAGCAGTGAAGGAAGGACAGCCATTACAACTGTATCATTATCTCTCTGCAGGGAGGGAGGGAGGGCATAGCAGTGAAGGAAGGACAGCCATTACAACTGTATCATTATCTCTCTGTAGGGAGGGAGGGCATAGCAGTGAAGGAAGGACAGCCATTACAACTCTATCATTATCTCTCTGTAGGGAGAGAAGGCATAGCAGTGAAGGAAGGACAGCCATTACAACTGTATCATTATCTCTCTGTAGGGAGGGAGGGCAAAGCAGTGAAGGAAGAACAGCCATTAAAACTGCATCATTATCTCTCTGTAGGGAGGGAGGGCATAGCAGTGAAGGAAGGACAGCCATTACAACTGTATCATTATCTCTCTGTAGGGAGGGAGGGCATAGCAGTGAAGGAAGGACAGCCATTACAACTGTATCATTATCTCTCTGTAGGGAGGGAGGGCATAGCAGTGAAGGAAGGACAGCCATTACAACTGTATCATTATCTCTCTGTAGGGAGGAGGGGAGGGCATAGCAGTGAAGGAAGGACAGCCATTACAACTGTATCATTATCTCTCTGTAGGGAGGGAGGGAGGGCAAAGCAGTGAAGGAAGGACAGCCATTACAACTGTATCATTATCTCTCTGTAGGGAGGGAGGGAGGGCATAGCAGTGAAGGAAAGACAGCCATTACAACTGTATCATTATCTCTCTGTAGGGAGGGAGGGCAAAGCAGTGAAGGAAGGACAGCCATTACAACTGTATCATTATCTCTCTGTAGGGAGGGAGGGAGGGCATAGCAGTGAAGGAAGGACAGCCATTACAACTGTATCATTATCTCTCTGTAGGGAGGGAGGGAGGGCATAGCAGTGAAGGAAGGACAGCCATTTCAACTGTATCATTATCTCTCTGTAGGGAGGGAGGGCAAAGCAGTGAAGGAAGGACAGCAATTACAACTGTATCATTATCTCTCTGTAGGGAGGAAGGGAGGGCATGGCAGTGAAGGAAGGACAGCCATTACAACTGTATCATTATCTCTCTGTAGGGAGGGAGGGCATAGCAGTGAAGGAAGGACAGCCATTACAACTGTATCATTATCTCTCTGCAGGGAGGAGGGAGGGCATAGCAGTGAAGGAAGGACAGCCATTACAACTGTATCATTATCTCTCTGTAGGGAGGGAGGGCATAGCAGTGAAGGAAGGACAGCCATTACAACTCTATCATTATCTCTCTGTAGGGAGAGAGGGCATAGCAGTGAAGGAAGGACAGCCATTACAACTGTATCATTATCTCTCTGTAGGGAGGGAGGGCAAAGCAGTGAAGGAAGAACAGCCATTAAAACTGCATCATTATCTCTCTGTAGGGAGGGAGGGCATAGCAGTGAAGGAAGGACAGCCATTACAACTGTATCATTATCTCTCTGTATGGAGGGAGGGCATAGCAGTGAAGGAAGGACAGCCATTACAACTGTATCATTATCTCTCTGTAGGGAGGAGGGCATAGCAGTGAAGGAAGGACAGCCATTACAACTGTATCATTATCTCTCTGTAGGGAGGGAGGGAGGGCATAGCAGTGAAGGAAGGACAGCCATTACAACTGTATCATTATCTCTCTGTAGGGAGGAGGGCAAAGCAGTGAAGGAAGGACAGCCATTACAACTGTATCATTATCTCTCTGTAGGGAGGAAGGGAAGGCATAGCAGTGAAGGAAGGACAGTCATTACAACTATCATTATCTCTCTGTAGGGAGGGAGGGAGGGCATAGCAGTGAAGGAAGGACAGCCATGACAACTGTATCATTATCTCTCTGTAGGGAGGGAGGGCATAGCAGTGAAGGAAGGACAGCCATTACACCTGTATCATTATCTCTCTGTAGGGAGGGAGGGCAAAGCAGTGAAGGAAGGACAGCCATTACAACTGTATCATTATCTCTCTCTAGGGAGGAAGGGAGGGCATAGCAGTGAAGGAAGGACAGCCATTACAACTGTATCATTATCTCTCTGTAGGGAGGGAGGGCATAGCAGTGAAGGAAGGAGCCATTACAACTCTATCATTATCTCTCTGTAGGGAGAGAGGGCATAGCAGTGAAGGAAGGACAGCCATTACAACTCTATCATTATCTCTCTATAGGGAGGGAGGGCAAAGCAGTGAAGGAAGAACAGCCATTAAAACCGCATCATTATCTCTCTGTAGGGAGGGAGGGCATAGCAGTGAAGGAAGGACAGCCATTACAACTGTATCATTATCTCTCTGTAGGGAGGGAGGGCATAGCAGTGAAGGAAGAACAGCCATTACAACTGTATCATTATCTCTCTGAAGGGAGGGAGGGCATAGCAGTGAAGGAAGGACAGCCATTACAACTGTATCGTTATATCTCTGTATGGAGGGAGGGCAAAGAAGTGAAGGAAGGACAGGCATTACAACTGTATCATTATCTCTCTGTAGGGAGGGAGGGAGGGCAAAGCAGTGAAGGAAGAACAGCCATTACAACTGTATCATTATCTCTCTGAAGGGAGGGAGGGCATAGCAGTGAAGGAAGGACAGCCATTACAACTGTATTATTATCTCTCTGTAGGGAGGGGAGGGCAAAGCAGTGAAGGAAGGACAGGAATTACAACTGTATCATTATCTCTCTGTAGGGAGGGAGTGCAAAGAAGTGAAGGAAGGACAGGCATTACAACTGTATCATTATCTCTCTGTAGGGAGGGAGGGAGTGCAAAGCAGTGAAGGAAGGACAGACATGACAACTGTGTCATTATCTCTCTGTAGGGAGGGAGGGCAAAGCAGTGAAGGGAGGACAAGCATTACAACTGTATCATTATCTCTCTGTCGGGAGGGAGGGTATAGCAGTGAAGGGAGGACAGACATTACAACTGTATTGAAGCAGTCAGTGTAAATGATATTAGCACTATAAACTGTGTCCACCTTTCTCCCCTCTCTGTTGGGATGGCAGAGCAATAAAGGACAGAGACAACATTTCCTATACAGTAAGCAGTAAGATGGATATTAATCCTATACATTTTATAATGATCTTACTGTTCAGGAGGAGGGCATAACAATAAAGGAAGCAGAGATCAACTGTATATAAGTCGTTTCTGTAGAACTGGGGTCTCCAACCCTGTTCCTGAGAGCTACCCTCCTGTAGGTTTTATCTCCAACCCTGTTCCTGGAGAGCTACCCTCCTGTAGGTTTTTATCTCAAACCCTGTTCCTGGAGAGCTACCCTCCTGTAGGTTTTATCTCCAACCCTGTTCCTGGAGAGCTACCCTCCTGTAGGTTTTAACTCCAACCCTGTTCCTGGAGAGTTACCCTCCTGTAGGTTAACTCCAACCCTGTTCCTGGAGAGCTACCCTCCTGTAGGTTTTTATCTCAAACCCTGTTCCTGGAGAGTTACCCTCCTGTAGGTTAACTCCAACCCTGTTCCTGGAGAGTTACCCTCCTGTAGGTTTTAACTCCAACCCTGTTCCTGGAGAGTTACCCTCCTGTAGGTTAACTCCAACCCTGTTCCTGGAGAGTTACCCTCCTGTAGGTTTTAACTCCAAACCTGTTCCTGGAGAGCTACCCTCCTGTAGGTTTTCACTCCAACACTGTTCCTGGAGAGTTACCCTCCTGTAGGTTAACTCCAACCCTGTTCCTGGAGAGTTACCCTCCTGTAGGTTTTAACTCCAACCCTGTTCCTGGAGAGTTGCCCTCCCAAACTCCACCCTGTTCCTGGAGAGTTACCCTCCTGTAGGTTTTAACTCCAACCCTGTTACTGGAGAGTTACCCTCCTGTAGGTTAACTCCAACCCTGTTACTGGAGAGCTACCCTCCTGTAGGTTAACTCCAACCCCAGTTGTAACTGACCTGATTCAGCTTATCAACCAGCTAATTATTAGAATCAGGTGTGCTAGATTAGGGTTGGAGAGAGAACCTACAGGAGGGTATCTCTCCAGGAACAGGGTTGGAGGGAAACCCTACAGGAGGGTAGCTCTTCAGGAACAGGGTTGGAGTGAAAACCTACAGGAGGGTAGCTCTTCAGGAACAGGGTTGGAGTGAAACCCTACAGGAGGGTAACTCTCCAGGAACAGGGTCGGAGTTAAAACCTGCAGGAGGGTAGCTCTCCAGGAACAGGGTTGGAGGGAAACCCTACAGGAGGGTAGCTCTTCAGGAACAGGGTTGGAGTGAAAACCTACAGGAGGGTAACTCTCCAGGAACAGGGTTGGAGTTAAAACCTGCAGGAGGGTATCTCTCCAGGAACAGGGTTGGAGAGCCCTGCGGTTGAAGGATATTCCAGTAGTACTGTAACAATTGAGAATGAGAAACTGATCTCGATCACAGAATGAGTACTTACGCGATGTTGATGTCCGTTGGTTTTGGTATACTGAAAATAAATGTTTGTAAAATAAGAGGATAATCAATATGAACATTATATTGGTGTAAAACTGATTTCAGCCATGGGCCAGTGATGAACTATAGCAGTTCATCCCAAATGGCACCCTCTTCCCTTTATAGTGCACTACTTTTGACCACAACCATATGGGCCCTGGTCAACAATAGTGCACCATATTGGGAATAGGGTGCCATTTGGGACACTTATAATATGTAAAAGGCAACCTACAGCTGGTCGTTGAGGCGGACGTTACTTTTCTTGGTAGGTGTAAGGTCATAAAACTGTTGAATGGTGATGTTCCTGTGAAGACATTAAAGGAGAAGAACCCTCAGTTGCCTCTCAAATGGCACCCTATTCCCTATAGAGTGCACTACTGGTCAAAAGGAGTGCACAGTGTAGGGAATAGGGTGCCATTTGGAACGCATTCCAACAAATACAACATACCCTTGGTAGGTGAATTTTGACATTTCAAAGGAGAAAAATGGTTAGTACATTTTCAAGCCATCCACAATCTCACAATTACTTGAAATCAAGGACTTTGGCTCACACTTGGAATAGTTTAAAAAAAAATGTTTATATTATTTTGAGAGATAATTTTCTGAATGCTACTGAATGCTTGCTACTCAGAAGTGTTCAAGTAAATCAGAAGTCAAGTTTCCGTCATTAAAAAGTCATGGCCCTAATGATAATCTTACTCAGGTGGGACGGATCCTCCGTAGCTTAAGTGGCGATGGCCCTTGATGATGGCAGGGGTGTGTTTACTCTTCTGAGGAGGACGCCATCCTGTGGCTGGAGTGCTGGCTCAGTCCACGCTGGGTACGACCCGACGCTAAAACCCTGCTGCTGCTACTGGGAACTCCAGGAAGTGGTGGGACTCTGCTGCTAGGGCCTCTGGGAAGAGGACTGCAAGAGGACATTTAAACCTGTTGCTGAGGAACAAGTCAAGGTCATCCCTAATGTTACCCTATTCCCTATTTGGACAGGTCAAAGTAGTTGACTGTAAATGGAATAGGATGCCATTTGGGATGTAGCGTTCCCAATGACATTCCTGTTCAGATGTGACCCGCTAACATTCCCATGTGACATGATTCCTAACATCTCTGACCATCAAGTCTATGACAGACTAAAGGATTTCTTTCCATCAGCTAAGCTACATGTAGTTCCCATAGTGCACCAAGACATGATGTACAACACAGACAGTACAATAACCAAATATACTGTAGGGCACTGGCAAACAAAATGGAGTCATGCAGGAGGATAAGACTGTTCTCTTACCTGGCCAGAGGTGGAGAGTGAGGCTGTTGCTTACACCATGGCATCCTGCTCTGTACCTGTTTCAGATCCTTGTTCTGTTTGTACATGTAAGTCTCCTCTTTCAGTCGCTGGAGGAGGAGAAGTAGTCACCCTGCTGGCCCGGTCTGTTCAGCTCCAGGGAACAGCATACGGCCCCCCAGCCTGGTGCAGGCGTTTCCCAGGAGGGGTGCAGGGAGGAGGAGGACCTCTGTTTGTGAGACAGGAGTAAAGGACTCACTCCCGATCTGTCTGTGGTCAGTGGGACGTTGCTGGATCCCCTAGGCTGGTCATAGTGACGATGGCGTTGTCAACAGCAGTAGGTTAGTGTCCGGCACAGGATCTGGGTTAGTGACACCTATCCACTGTCTAGGCTGAGCAGCAGACAGGCTTCATCTCTGTGTCTGTGCTCTCAGCAGGACCCTGTACCATACAGAAAGATGCTACTAATATCACAGCGTCACAGCTCAGTGAAGTGTCATGGAGTCTCCCCTGTGATAATATTGAGCGTCACAGCTCAGTGAAGTGTCATGGAGTCTCCCCGTGATAATATCACAGCGTCACAGCTCAGTGACGTGTCATGGAGTTTCCCCGTGATAATATCACAGCGTCACAGCTCAGTGACGTGTCATGGAGTCTCCCCCGTGATAATATCACAGCGTCACAGCTCAGTGACGTGTCATGGAGTCTCCCCTGTGATAATATCACAGCGTCACAGCTCAGTGACGTGTCATGGAGTCTCCCCGCGTGATAATATCACAGCGTCACAGCTCAGTGACGTGTCATGGAGTCTCCCCGTGATAATATCACAGCGTCACAGCTCAGTGAAGTGTCATGGAGTCTCCCCGCGGATAATATCACAGCGTCACAGCTCAGTGACGTGTCATGGAGTCTCCCCGTGATAATATCACAGCGTCACAGCTCAGTGACGTGTCATGGAGTCTCCCCGTGATAATATCACAGCGTCACAGCTCAGTGAAGTGTCATGGAGTCTCCCCGCGATAATATCACAGCGTCACAGCTCAGTGACGTGTCATGGAGTCTCCCCGTGATAATATCACAGCGTCACAGCTCAGTGACGTGTCATGGAGTCTCCCCCGTGATAATATCACAGCGTCACAGCTCAGTGAAGTGTCATGGAGTCTCCCCCGTGATAATATCACAGCGTCACAGCTCAGTGACGTGTCATGGAGTCTCCCCCGTGATAATATCACAGCGTCACAGCTCAGTGTAGCAGCAGAGAGAAGAATGACCAGCCTCACAAAGCCTGAAACCGAAACAGGTTAGCATGAGGCAGTGTCTGATGCCAACAGATGGGTTCAATGACAGAGGTGGGCTCTGGTTACTGCATGGCTACTCATGTTCCTCCACGCACACACACACACACACACACACACACACACACACACACACACACACACACACACACACACACACACACACACACACACACACACACACACACACACACACACACACACACACACACACACACACACACACACACCTGTGAACTAATCCAGACCTCAGGTCACAGTGTATAGCCTTCATTATCCATGCTTTTATGTATATAGGCCTGCACTCACCTGCATGCACACATAACATTAGAATGGCAGGATAGATACACCGCTAGAATACTACACATTGAATTCGCTCTATTTATGTTATTAAACATTCGCACACGACTGACTGCAGTACTTTCTAATTTTATGTTCGTTTCACATGCAGGCCTATGTGTTGTTTTTCTCTACAAGACATCAAAGACTGACCCAGAATAAATTGGGTCAACGGGGTAATGTACTTCAGCGCGAAGAGGTCTACCGACCTTATGTTCCCAAGGGCAACGCCGTTGTTAGGTTTAGATCGGAAAGAACTTCTTTGCGGTCCGTACAGGTTTGAGGCTGTACAATCATGCGCTGTTGATTACGTCAGAGCAGGTCACCTTCTCTTGTGAAATCACAATGGAATCGGGATCAAAGGCAGGATTTCACGGCGTTGAATATATCCTCTCTCTTAGTTGTCCATGGTGCTGAGTCTATGCGAGGATCGGGTTGTTCAGAAAACACAATAACGGCTTTTTGTCCAGGAGCAATTTGCCTAGTTTGTTGATCAATTTCTCACAGTATCAAGAATAGAAGTAGGACTTTCTTTGTTTACTAATTTAATAAGTTGGTCAATGCTAAGGGTGTTTTATTGATTTGAACCTTGTTAAAAACAGGCGCTCTCCGCTCCATGTTTCAATTCACACTGCGTCTATCAATAAAAACATCGACCCGCCATGAAAAACAACACACCTCTAGGCTACAATGCCCTGCCCTTATTCCCAAATCTGGCAACCGTTCCATCCCCTGCATCCCCTCATAATCAATACAATTTCGACGTGTCGTAGGGGCGTCCAAAATGGCACCCTATAGCCTACATAATGCACGACGGCCCAGGTCAAAGTAGTACATTACATCGGAAATAGGGTGCCATTTTGGACGTAAACGTGAGTGTTTGCCAAGAAGCCGAGACATGCCTGGTTTACCAGCATTTTAAGAAATATATTCAGCATTAGCTCCTTAATTGGGATTCTCGTGAGACCTTGTTGAGTCTCAACAAAACACAGAGATGTATCACTGTACCTTTGACCCAGAACTAGCTCTCATCCCGAATAGCACCCTATTCTCTATTTAGTGCACTTATTTTGGGCCAATAGGCTTCCATAGGACTCTGGTCAAAAGTAATGCACTACAGTATATAGGGAATAGGGTTCACTTGCCTTGCCACACTGTGACAAATGGCACCATATTCCCAATATAGTGCACTACTATCTATGAACTCTGGTCAAAAGTAGTGCACTATAAAAGTGAATAGGGTCCCATTTGGGGCATAGACTAAGTCCAGTGACCAATCAGCCTGTTCAGCCTCAACTGAAGAGCTGTTCTGCTCTCTGGATTCCATTTCCTGCTGCTGCATTATACATGTGGAATAGATGCAGAGATTTCTCCAGGCTCTGTTGGCTCTGCTTGGTGTTAACACCCAGGATATTATAGAGGTGGTTTTGATTAGCTCACTACACACTGGGGCCCACAGAAAACGTTGCCCGCAGGGCTGGACACATACCAGTGTTGTGTTATACAGTAGATATCTGTCTGTCTGTCTGTCTTCAGTCATTAGGCATGACTCAACATAGTCTCAGTGTCAACATGGGTTGACATTATGCTGCATGGGAAGACATACAACTATGCTGTATGGGAAGACATATAATTATGCTGTATGGGAAGACATACAACTATGTCTCAGTGAAGACATAATTATGCTGTTGAAGACATTATGCTGCATGGGAAGACATTACAACTATGTTGTATGGGAAGACATACAATTATGCTGTATGGGAAGACATACAACTATGCTGTATGGGAAGACATATAATTATGCTGTATGGGAAGACATACAACTATGCTGTATGGGAAGACATACATGGGAAGACATATAATTATGCTGTACATACAACTATGTATGGGAAGACATAATTATGCTGTATGGGAAGACATACAACTATGCTGTATGGGAAGACATACAACTATGCTGTATGGGAAGACATACTGTATGGTAAGACTATGCTGTACTGTATGGGAAGACATACAACTATGCTGTATGGGAAGACATACCTTTATACTGTACTGTGGGAAGACATAATTTATGCTGTATGGGAAGACATACAACTATGCTGTATGGGAAGACATATAATTATGCTGTATGGAAGACATACAACTATGCTGTATGGGGAAGACATACACTATACTGTATGGGAACATATAATTATGCTGTATGGGAAGACATACAACTATGCTGTATGGGGAAGACATATGAGTATGCTGTATGGGAAAGACATACAACTATGCTGTATGGGAAGGCATACAACTATGCTGTATGGGAAGACATATAATTATGCTGTAGAGGAAGACATACAACTATGCTGTATGGGAAGACATACAACTATGCTGTATGGGAAGATACAACTATGTTGTATGGAAGACATATAATTATGCTGTATGGGAAGACATACAACTATGCTGTATGGGAAGACATATAATTGCATGCTGTATGGGAAGACATACAACTATACTGTATAGGAAGACATATAATTATGCTGTATGGGAAGACATATAATTATGCTGTATGGGAAGACATACAACTATGCTGTATGGGAAGACATACAACTATGCTGTATGGGAAGACATACAACTATGTTGTATGGGAAGACATATAATTATGCTGTATGGGAAGACATACAACTATGCTGTATGGGAAGACATATAATTATGCTGTATGGGAAGACATACAACTATGCTGTATGGGAAGACATATAATTATGCTGTATGGGAAGACATACAACTATGCTGTATGGGAAGACATACAACTATGCTGTATGGGAAGACATATAATTATGCTGTATGGGAAGACATACAACTATGCTGTATGGGAAGACATACAACTATGCTGTATGGGAAGACATACAACTATGCTGTACTGTATGGGAAGACATAATTATGCTGTATGGGAAGACATATAATTATGCTGTATGGGAAGACATACAACTATGCTGTATGGGAAGACATATAATTATGCTGTATGGGAAGACATAC
>NW_027009434.1:0-23796 GCF_036934945.1 Oncorhynchus masou masou | reverse complement strand
ATACAACATAGTTGTATGTCTTCCCATACAGCATAATTATATGTCTTCCCATACAGCATAGTTGTATGTCTTCCCATACAGCATAATTATGTCTTCCCATACAGCATAATTATATGTCTTCCCATACAGCATAGTTGTATGTCTTCCCATACAACATAGTTGTATGTCTTCCCATACAACATAGTTGTATGTCTTCCCATACAACATAGTTGTATGTCTTCCCATACAGCATAATTATATGTCTTCCCATACAGCATAGTTGTATGTCTTCCCATACAGCATAATTATGTCTTCCCATACAGTACAGCATAGTTGTATGTCTTCCCATACAGCATAATTGTGTGTCTTCCCATACAGCATAATTATGTCTTCCCATACAGCATAGTTGTATGTCTTCCCATACAACATAGTTGTATGTCTTCCCATACAGCATAATTATGTCTTCCCATACAGTACAGCATAGTTGTATGTCTTCCCATACAGCATAGTTGTATGTCTTCCCATACAGCATAATTGTGTGTCTTCCCATACAGCATAGTTGTATGTCTTCCCATACAGCATAATTATGTCTTCCCATACAGCATAATTATGTCTTCCCATACAGCATAGTTGTATGTCTTCCCATACAGCATAGTTGCATGTCTTCCCATACAGCATAGTTGTATGTCTTCCCATACAGCATAGTTGTATGTCTTCCCATACAGCATAATTATATGTCTTCCCATACAGCATAATTATGTCTTCCCATACAGCATAATTATATGTCTTCCCATACAGCATAGTTGTATGTCTTCCCATACAGCATAATTATATGTCTTCCCATACAGCATAATTATGTCTTCCCATACAGCATAGTTGTATGTCTTCCCATACAGCATAGTTGTATGTCTTCCCATGCAGCATAATGTCAACCCATGTTGACACTGAGACTATGTTGTCTAGTCTATGCCTAATGAGGCCTGAACGACAGACAGACAGACAGATATCTACTGTATAACACAACACTGGTATGTGTTCAGCCCTTCGGGCAACGTTTTCTGTGGGCCCCAGTGTGTAGTGAGCTAATCAAACCACCTCTATAATATCCTGGGTGTTAACACCAAGCAGAGCCAACAGAGCCTGGAGAAATCTCTGCATCTATTCCACATGTATAATGCAGCAGCAGGAAATGGAATCCAGAGAGCAGAACAGCTCTTCAGTTGAGGCTGAACAGGCTGATTGGTCACTGGACTTAGTCTATGCCCCAAATGGGACCCTATTCCCTTTTATAGTGCACTACTTTTGACCAGAGTTCATAGATAGTAGTGCACTATATTGGGAATATGGTGCCATTTGTCACAGTGTCGCAAGGCAAGTGAATCCTATTCCCTATATACTAATATAATAATAATAATAATAATAATATATCCCATTTAGCAGACGCTTTTGTCCAAAGCGACTTACAAGTCGGCTGGGGCCACTACTTTTACATATGGGTGGCCCCAGCGGGAATCGAACCCACGACGCTTGGCGTTGCAAGCGCCATGCTCTACCGACTGAGCCACACAGGACCCATACTGTAGTGCATTACTTTTGACCAGAGTCCTATGGGAGCCTATTGGCCCAAAATAAGTGCACTAAATAGAGAATAGGGTGCTATTCAGGATGAGAGCTTAGTTCTGGGTCAGCTGCAAGAAGTGATACATCTCTGTGTTTTGCTGAGACTTTGGACAAGGTCTCACGAGAATCCCAATTAAGGAGCTAATGCTGAATATATTTCCATAAAACAGTTGGTAAACCAGGCATGTCTCGGCTTCTTGGCAAACACTCAATGTTTACGTCCAAAATGGCACCCTATTTCCGATGTAATGTACTACTTTGACCTGGGCCCGTCGTGCATTATGTAGGCTATAGGGTGCCATTTTGGACGCCCCCACGGCACGTCCGAAATTGTATTGATTATGAGGGATGCGGGGGATGGAACGGTTGCCTAGATTCTAGAATAAGGGCAGGGCATTGTAGCCTAGAGGTGTGTTGTTTTTCATGGCCGGTCGATGTTTTTATTGATAGACGCAGTGTGAATTGAAACATGGAGCGGGAGAGCGCCTGTTTTTAACAAAGGTTCAAATCAATAAAACACCCTTTAGCATTGACCAACTTATTAAATTAGTAAACAAAGAAAGTCCTACTTCTATTCTTGATACTGTGAGAAATTGATCCACAAACTAGGCCAATTGCTCCTGGACAAAGCCGTTATTGTGTTTTCTGGAACAACCCGATCCTCGCATAGACTCAGCACCATGGACAACTAAAGGAGAGGATATATTCAACGCCGCGAAATCCTGCCTTTGATCCCGATTCCATTGTGATTTCACAAGAGAAGGTGACCTGCTCTGACGTAATCAACAGCGCATGATTGTACAGCCTCAAACCTGTACGGACCGCAAAGCAGTTCTTTCCGATCTAAACCTAACAACGCGTTGCCCTTGGGAACATAAGGTCGGTAGACCTCGCGCTGAAGTACATTACCCCGTTGACCCAATTTATTCTGGGTCAGTCTTTGATGTCTTGTAGAGAAAAAACAACACATAGGCCTGCATGTGAAACGAACATAAAATTAGAAAGTACTGCAGTCAGTCGTGTGCGAATGTTTAATAACATAAATAGAGCGAATTCAATGTGTAGTATTCTAGCGGTGTATCTATCCTGCCATTCTAATGTTATGTGTGCATGCAGGTGAGTGCAGGCCTATATACATAAAAGCATGGATAATGAAAGGCTATACACTGTGACCTGAGGTCTGGATTAGTTCACAGGTGTGTGTGTGTGTGTGTGTGTGTGTGTGTGTGTGTGTGTGTGTGTGTGTGTGTGTGTGTGTGTGTGTGTGTGTGTAGCCATGTGTGTGTGTGTCATTGAACCCATGTGTGTGACACTGCCTCATGTAACCTGTTTCAGGTTTGTGAGGCTGGTGTTCTTCTCTCTGCTGCTACACTGTGCGTGGAGTGATAATCACTGGGAGTACTCCATGACAGTCACAGAGCCCACGCTGTGATATTATCACTGGGGAACCCATCTGCTGTGGCATCAGACACTGCCTCATGCTAACCTGTTATCACTGGGGAGTTCCATGGCGTCACTGAGCTGTGAGGCTGTGATCATTCTTCACTGGGAGACTCCATGACACGTCACTGAGCTGTGACGCTGTGATATTATCACTGGGGAGACTCCATGACACGTCACTGAGCTGTGACGCTGTGATATTATCACGGGGGAGACTCCATGACACTTCACTGAGCTGTGACGCTGTGATATTATCACGGGGGAGACTCCATGACACGTCACTGAGCTGTGACGCTGTGATATTATCACGGGGGAGACTCCATGACACGTCACTGAGCTGTGACGCTGTGATATTATCACGGGGGAGACTCCATGACACTTCACTGAGCTGTGACGCTGTGATATTATCACGGGGGAGACTCCATGACACGTCACTGAGCTGTGACGCTGTGATATTATCACGGGGAGACTCCATGACACGTCACTGAGCTGTGACGCTGTGATATTATCACTGGGGAGACTCCATGACACTTCACTGAGCTGTGACGCTTCAGGATATTATCACGGGGGAGACTCCATGACACGTCACTGAGCTGTGACGCTGTGATATTATCACGGGGGAGACTCCATGACACGTCACTGAGCTGTGACGCTGTGATATTATCACTGGGGAGACTCCATGACACGTCACTGAGCTGTGACGCTGTGATATTATCACGGGGAGACTCCATGACACGACTCCATGACACTGAGCTGTGACGCTGTGATATTATCACGGGGGAAACTCCATGACACGTCACTGAGCTGTGACGCTGTGATATTATCACGGGGGAGACTCCATGACACTTCACTGAGCTGTGACGCTGTAATATTATCACAGGGGAGACTCCATGACACTTCACTGAGCTGTGACGCTGTGATATTAGTAGCATCTTTCTGTATGGTACAGGTCCTGCTGAGAGCACAGACACAGAGATGAAGCCTGTCTGCTGCTCAGCCTAGACAGTGGATAGGGTGTCACTAACCCAGATCCTGTTGCGGACACTAACCTACTGCTGTTGACAACGCCATCGTCACTATGACCAGCCTAGGGATCCAGCAACGTCCCACTGACCACAGACAGATCGGGAGGAGTCCTTTACTCCTGTCTCACAAACAGAGGTCCTCCCTCCTCCCTGCCCCTCCTGGAAACGCCTGCACCAGGCTGGGGGCCGTATGCTGTCTCTGAGCCCCAGACAGACCCGCCGTTGCAGGGTGACTACTTCTCCCTCCTCCAGCGACTGAAAGAGGAGACTTACATGTACAAACAGAACAAGGATCTGAAACAGGTACAGAGCAGGATGCCATGGTCTAAGCAACAGCCTCACTCTCCACCTCTGGCCAGGTAAGAGAACAGTCTTATCCTCCTGCATGACTCCATTTTGTTTGCCAGTGCTCTACAGTATATTTGGTTATTGTACTGTCTGTGTTGTACATCATGTCTTGGTGCATTATGTACTGTCTGTGTTGTACATCATGTCTTGGTGCACTATGTACTGTCTGTGTTGTACATCATGTCTTGGTGCACTATGGGAACTACATGTACAGTGCCTTGCGAAAGTATTCGGCCCCCTTGAACTTTGCGACCTTTTGCCACATTTCAGGATTCAAACATAAAGATATAAAACTGTATTTTTTTGTGAAGAATCAACAACAAGTGGGACACAATCATGAAGTGGAACGACATTTATTGGATATTTCAAACTTTTTTAACAAATCAAAAACTGAAAAATTGGGGGTGCAAAATTATTCAGCCCCTTTACTTTCAGTGCAGCAAACTCTCTCCAGAAGTTCAGTGAGGATCTCTGAATGATCCAATGTTGACCTAAATGACTAATGATGATAAATACAATCCACCTGTGTGTAATCAAGTCTCCGTATAAACGCACCTGCACTGTGATAGTCTCAGAGGTCCGTTAAAAGCGCAGAGAGCATCATGTAAAGTGGCTGTTCCACTGGATGTCAGAAGGTGTATTCACCAATTTGTAAGTCGCTCTGGATAAGAGCGTCTGCTAAATGACTTAAATGTAAATGTAAAAGAACAAGGAACACACCAGGCAGGTCGAGATACTGTTGTGAAGAAGTTTAAAGCCGGATTTGGATACAAAAAAGATTTCCCAAGCTTTAAACATCCCAAGGAGCACTGTGCAAGCGATAATATTGAAATGGAAGGAGTATCAGACCACTGCAAATCTACCAAGACCTGGCCGTCCCTCTAAACTTTCAGCTCATACAAGGAGAAGACTGATCAGAGATGCAGCCAAGAGGCCCATGATCACTCTGGATGAACTGCAGAGATCTACAGCTGAGGTGGGAGACTCTGTCCATAGGACAACAATCAGTCGTATATTGCACAAATCTGGCCTTTATGGAAGAGTGGCAAGAAGAAAGCCATTTCTTAAAGATATCCATAAAAAGTGTCGTTTAAAAGTTTGCCACAAGCCACCTGGGAGACACACCAAACATGTGGAAAGAAGGTGCTCTGGTCAGATGAAACCAAAATTGAACTTTTTGGCAACAATGCAAAACGTTATGTTTTGGCGTAAAAGCAATACAGCTCATCACCATGAACACACCATCCCCACTGTCAAACATGGTGGTGGCAGCATCATGGTTTGGGCCTGCTTTTCTTCAGCAGGGACAGGGAAGATGGTTAAAATTGATGGGAAGATGGATGGAGCCAAATACAGGACCATTCTGGAAGAAAACCTGATGGAGTCTGCAAAAGACCTGAGACTGGGATGGAGATTTCTTCCAACAAGACAATGATCTGAAACATAAAGCAAAATCTACAATGGAATGGTTCAAAAATAAACATATCCAGGTGTTAGAATGGCCAAGTCAAAGTCCAGACCTGAATCCAATCGAGAATCTGTGGAAAGAACTGAAAACTGCTGTTCACAAATGCTCTCCATCCAACCTCACTGAGCTCGAGCTGTTTTGCAAGGAGGAATGGGAAAAAATGTCAGTCTCTCGCTGTGCAAAACTGATAGAGACATACCCCAAGCGACTTACAGCTGTAATCGCAGCAAAAGGTGGCGCACAAAGTATTAACTTAAAGGGGCTGAATAATTTTGCACGCCCAATTTTTCAGTTTTTGATTTGTTAAAAAAGTTTGAAATATCCAATAAATGTCGTTCCATTTCATGATTGTGTCCCACTTGTTGTTGATTCTTCACAAAAAATACAGTTTTATATCTTTATGTTTGAAGCCTGAAATGTGGCAAAAGGTCGCAAAGTTCAAGGGCGAATACTTTCGCAAGACACTGTAGCTTAGCTGATGGAAAGAAATCCTTTAGTCTGTCATAGACTTGATGGTCAGAGATGTTAGGAATCATGTCACATGGGAATGTTATGGTCACATCTGAACAGGAATGTCATTGGGAACCCTACATCCCATATGCCATCCTATTCCATTTACAGTCAACTACTTTGACCTGTCCAAATGGGGAATAGGGTAACATTAGGGATGACCTTGACTTGTTCCTCAGCAACAGGTTTAAATGTCCTCTTGCAGTCCTCTTCCCAGAGGCCCTAGCAGCAGAGTCCCACCACTTCCTGGAGTTCCCAGTAGCAGCAGCAGGGTTTTAGCGTCGGGTCGTACCCAGCGTGGACTGAGCCAGCACTCCAGCCACAGGATGGCGTCCTCCTCCCAGAAGACTAAACACACCCCTGCCATCATCAAGGGCCATCGCCACTTAAGCTACGGAGGATCCGTCCCACCTGAGTAAGATTATCATTAGGGCCATGACTTTTTAATGACGGAAACTTGACTTCTGATTTACTTGAACCCTTCTGAGTATCAAGCATTCAATAGCATTCAGAAAAGTATCTCTCAAAATAATATAAACATTTTTAAAAAACTATTCCAAGTGTGAGCCAAAGTCCTTGATTTCAAGTAATTGTGAGATTGTGGATGGCTTGAAAATGTACAAACCATTTTTCTCCTTTGAAATGTCAACATTCACCTACCAAGGGTATGTTGTATTTGTTGGAATGCGTTCCAAATGGCACCCTATTCCCTACACTGTGCACTCCTTTTGACCAGTAGTGCACTCTATAGGGAATAGGGTGCCATTTGAGAGGCAACTGAGGGTTCTTCTCCTTTAATGTCTTCACAGGAACATCACCATTCAACAGTTTTATGACCTTACACCTACCAAGAAAAGTAACGTCCGCCTCAACGACCAGCTGTAGGTTGCCTTTTACATATTATAAAGTGTGTCCCAAATGGCACCCTATTCCCGATATGGTGCACTATTGTTGACCAGGGCCCATATGGTTGTGGTCAAAAGTAGTGCACTATAAAGGGAAGAGGGTGCCATTTGGGATGAACTGCTATAGTTCATCACTGGCCCATGGCTGAAATCAGTTTTACACCAATATAATGTTCATATTGATTATCCTCTTATTTTACAAACATTTATTTTCAGTATACCAAAACCAACGGACATCAACATCGCGTAAGTACTCATTCTGTGATCTAGATCAGTTTCTCATTCTCAATTGTTACAGTACTACTGGAATATCCTTCAACCGCAGGGCTCTCCAACTCTGTTCCTGGAGAGCTACCCTCCTGTAGATTTTCACTCCAACCCTGTTCCTGAAGAGCTACCCTCCTGTAGGGTTTCCCTCCAACCCTGTTCCTGGAGAGCTACCCTCCTGTAGGTTATAACTCCAACCCTGTTCCTGGAGAGCTACCCTCCTGTAGGTTATAACTCCAACCATGTTCCTGGAGAGCTACCCTCCTGTAGGTTAACTCCAACCCTGTTCCTGAAGAGCTACCCTCCTGTAGGGTTTCCCTCCAACCCTGTTCCTGGAGAGATACCCTCCTGTAGGTTAACTCCAACCCTGTTCCTGAAGAGCTACCCTCCTGTAGGGTTTCCCTCCAACCCTGTTCCTGGAGAGCTACCCTCCTGTAGGTTAACTCCAACCCTGTTCCTGGAGAGCTACCCTCCTGTAGGTTCTCTCTCCAACCCTAATCTAGCACACCTGATTCTAATAATTAGCTGGTTGATAAGCTGAATCAGGTCAGTTACAACTGGGGTTGGAGTTAACCTACAGGAGGGTAACTCTCCAGGAACAGGGTTGGAGTTAAAACCTACAGGAGGGTAACTCTCCAGGAACAGGGTTGGAGTTAACCTACAGGAGGGTAACTCTCCAGGAACAGTGTTGGAGTGAAAACCTACAGGAGGGTAGCTCTCCAGGAACAGGGTTGGAGTTAAAACCTACAGGAGGGTAACTCTCCAGGAACAGGGTTTGTGTTAAAACCTACAGGAGGGTAGCTCTCCAGGAACAGTGTTGGAGTGAAAACCTACAGGAGGGTAGCTCTCCAGGAACAGGGTTGGAGTTAAAACCTACAGGAGGGTAGCTCTCCAGGAACAGGGTTTGAGATAAAACCTACAGGAGGGTAGCTCTCCAGGAACAGGGTTTGAGATAAAAACCTACAGGAGGGTAACTCTCCAGGAACAGGGTTGGAGTTAACCTACAGGAGGGTAACTCTCCAGGAACAGTGTTGGAGTGAAAACCTACAGGAGGGTAGCTCTCCAGGAACAGGGTTGGAGTTAAAACCTACAGGAGGGTAACTCTCCAGGAACAGGGTTTGTGTTAACACCTACAGGAGGGTAGCTCTCCAGGAACAGGGTTGGAGTTAAAACCTACAGGAGGGTAGCTCTCCAGGAACAGGGTTTGAGATAAAACCTACAGGAGGGTAGCTCTCCAGGAACAGGGTTTGAGATAAAAACCTACAGGAGGGTAGCTCTCCAGGAACAGGGTTGGAGATTAAACCTACAGGAGGGTAGCTCTCAGGAACAGGTTTGGAGATAAAACCTACAGGCCAGTAGCTCTCAGGAACAGGGTTGGAGACCCCAGTTCTACAGAAACAACTTATATACAGTTGATCTCTGCTTCCTTTATTGTTATGCCCTCCTCCTGAACAGTAAGATCATTATAAAATGTGTAGGATTAATATCCATCTTACTGCTTACTGTATAGGACATGTTGTCTCTGTCCTTTATTGCTCTGCCCTCCCAACAGAGAGGGGAGAAAGGAGGACAGTTTATAGTGCTAATATCATTTACATTGACTGCTTCAATACAGTTGTAATGGCTGTCCTTCCTTCACTGCTATACCCTCCCTCCCGACAGAGAGATAATGATAGAGTTGTAATGCTTGTCCTCCCTTCACTGCTTTGCCCTCCCTCCCTACAGAGAGATAATGATACAGTTGTAATGCCTGTCCTTCCTTCACTGCTTTGCCCTCCCTCCCTCCCTCCCTCCCTCCCTACAGAGAGATAATGATACAGTTGTAATGCCTGTCCTTCCTTCACTGCTATGCCCTCCCTCCTTACAGAGATATAATGATACAGTTGTAATGGCTGTCCTTCCTTCACTGCTTTGCCCTCCCTCCCTACAGAGAGATAATGATACAGTTGTAATGCCTGTCCTTACATCACTGCTATGCCCTCCCTCCCTACAGAGAGATAATGATACAGTTGTAATGGCTGTCCTTCCTTCACTGCTATGCCCTCCCTACAGAGAGATAATGATACAGTTGTAATGGCTGTCCTTCCTTCACTGCTATGCCCTCCCTCCCTACAGGGAGATAATGATACAGTTTTAATGGCTGTCCTTCCTTCACTGCTTTGCCCTCCCTCCCTACAGAGAGATAATGATACAGGTGTAATGGCTGTCTTTCCTTCACTGCTATGCCCTCCCTCCCTCCCTACAGAGAGATAATGATACAGTTGTAATGGCTGTCCTTCCTTCACTGCTATGCCCTCCCTCCCTCCCTACAGAGAGATAATGATACAGTTGTAATGGCTGTCCTTCCTTCACTGCTTTGCCCTCCCTCCCTACAGAGAGATAATGATACAGTTGTAATGGCTGTCTTTCCTTCACTGCTATGCCCTCCCCTCCCTCCCTACAGAGAGATAATGATACAGTTGTAATGGCTGTCCTTCCTTCACTGCTATGCCCTCCCTCCCTCCCTCCCTACAGAGAGATAATGATACAGTTGTAATGGCTGTCCTTCCTTCACTGCTTTGCCCTCCTCCCTACAGAGAGATAATGATACAGTTGTAATGGCTTTTCCTTCACTGCTATGCCCTGCCTCCCTCCCTACAGAGAGATAATGATACAGTTGTAATGGCTGTCCTTCCTTCACTGCTTTGCCCCTCCTCCATACAGAGATAACGATACAGTTGTAATGGCTGTCCTTCCTTCACTGCTATGCCCTCCTCCCTCCCTACAGAGAGATAATGATACAGTTGTAATGGCTGTCCTTCGTTCACTGCTATGCCCTCCCTCCCTACAGAGAGATAATGATACAGTTGTAATGCCTGTCCTTCCTTCACTGCTATGCCCTCCCTCCTTACAGAGATATAATGATACAGTTGTAATGGCTGTCCTTCCTTCACTGCTTTGCCTCCCTCCCTACAGAGAGATAATGATACAGTTGTAATGGCTGTCCTTCCTTCACTGCTATGCCTCCTCCCTACAGAGCGATAATGATACAGTTGTAATGGCTGTCCTTCCTTCACTGCTATGCCCTCCCTACAGAGAGATAATGATACAGTTGTAATGGCTGTCCTTCCTTCACTACTATGCCCTCCCTCCCTACAGAGAGATAATGATACAGTTGTAATGGCTGTCCTTCCTTCACTGCTATGCCCTCCCTCCCTACAGGGAGATAATGATACAGTTTTAATGGCTGTCCTTCCTTCACTGCTTTGCCCTCCCTCCCTACAGAGAGATAATGATACAGGTGTAATGACTGTCTTTCCTTCACTGCTATGCCCTCCCTCCCTCCCTACAGAGAGATAATGATACAGTTGTAATGGCTGTCCTTCCTTCACTGCTATGCCCTCCCTCCCTCCCTACAGAGAGATAATGATACAGTTGTAATGGCTGTCCTTCCTTCACTGCTTTGCCCTCCCTCCCTACAGAGAGATAATGATACAGTTGTAATGGCTGTCTTTCCTTCACTGCTATGCCCTCCCTCCCTCCCTACAGAGAGATAATGATACAGTTGTAATGGCTGTCCTTCCTTCACTGCTATGCCCTCCCTCCCTCCCTACAGAGAGATAATGATACAGTTGTAATGGCTGTCCTTCCTTCACTGCTTTGCCCTCCCTCCCTACAGAGAGATAATGATACAGTTGTAATGGCTGTCCTTCCTTCACTGCTATGCCCTCCCTCCATACAGAGAGATAATGATACAGTTGTAATGGCTGTCCTTCCTTCACTGCTTTGCCGTCCCTCCATACAGAGAGATAACGATACAGTTGTAATGGCTGTCCTTCCTTCACTGCTATGCCCTCCCTCCCTACAGAGAGATAATGATACAGTTGTAATGGCTGTCCTTCCTTCACTGCTATGCCCTCCCTCCCTCCCTACAGAGAGATAATGATACAGTTGTAATGGCTGTCCTTCCTTCACTGCTATGCCCTCCCTCCATACAGAGAGATAACGATACAGTTGTAATGGCTGTCCCTCACTGCTATGCCCCCTCCCTACAGAGAGATAATGATACAGTTGTAATGGCTGTCCTTCCTTCACTGCTATGCCCACCCTCCCTCCCTACAGAGAGATAATGATACAGTTGTAATGGCTGTCCTTCGTTCACTGCTATGCCCTCCCTCCCTACAGAGAGATAATGATACAGTTGTAATGCCTGTCCTTCCTTCACTGCTATGCCCTCCCTCCTTACAGAGATATAATGATACAGTTGTAATGGCTGTCCTTCCTTCACTGCTTTGCCCTCCCTCCCTACAGAGAGATAATGATACAGTTGTAATGGCTGTCCTTCCTTCACTGCTATGCCCTCCCTCCCTACAGAGCGATAATGATACAGTTGTAATGGCTGTCCTTCCTTCACTGCTATGCCCTCCCTACAGAGAGATAATGATACAGTTGTAATGGCTGTCCTTCCTTCACTACTATGCCCTCCCTCCCTACAGAGAGATAATGATACAGTTGTAATGGCTGTCCTTCCTTCACTGCTATGCCCTCCCTCCCTACAGGGAGATAATGATACAGTTTTAATGGCTGTCCTTCCTTCACTGCTTTGCCCTCCCTCCCTACAGAGAGATAATGATACAGGTGTAATGGCTGTCTTTCCTTCACTGCTATGCCTCCCTCCCTCCCTACAGAGAGATAATGATACAGTTGTAATGGCTGTCCTTCCTTCACTGCTATTCCCTCCCTACAGAGAGATAATGATACAGTTGTAATGGCTGTCCTTCCTTCACTGCTTTGCCCTCCCTCCCTACAGAGAGATAATGATACAGTTGTAATGGCTGTCTTTCCTTCACTGCTATGCCCCTCCCTCCCTACAGAGAGATAATGATACAGTTGTAATGGCTGTCCTTCCTTCACTGCTATGCCCTCCCTCCCTCCCTACAGAGAGATAATGATACAGTTGTAATGGCTGTCCTTCCTTCACTGCTTTGCCCTCCCTCCCTACAGAGAGATAATGATACAGTTGTAATGGCTCTTTCCTTCACTGCTATGCCCTGCCTCCCTCCCTACAGAGAGATAATGATACAGTTGTAATGGCTGTCCTTCCTTCACTGCTATGCCCTCCCTCCCTACAGAGAGATAATGATACAGTTGTAATGGCTGTCCTTCCTTCACTGCTTTGCCCTCCCTCCATACAGAGAGATAATGATACAGTTGTAATGGCTGTCCTTCCTTCACTGCTTTGCCCTCCCTCCCTCCCTACAGAGAGATAATGATACAGTTGTAATGGCTGTCCTTCCTTCACTGCTATGCCCTCCCTCCCTACAGAGAGATAATGGTACAGTTGTAATGGCTGTCCTTCCTTCACTGCTTTGCCCTCCCTCCATACAGAGAGATAATGCTACAGTTGTAATGGCTGTCCTTCCTTCACTGCTATGCCCTCCCTCCCTACAGAGAGATAATGATACAGTTGTAATGGCTGTCCTTCCTTCACTGCTTTGCCCTCCCTCCATACAGAGAGATAATGATACAGTTGTAATGGCTGTCCTTCATTCACTGCTATGCCCTCCCTCCCTACAGAGAGATAATGATACAGTTGTAATAGCTGTCCTTCCTTCACTGCTTTGCCCTCCCCCTCCCTCCCTCCCTCCCTCCCTCCCTCCCTCCCTCCCTCCCTCCCTCCCTCCCTCCCTACAGAGAGATAATGATACAGTTGTAATGGCTGTCCTTCCTTCACTGCTTTGCCCTCCCTCCCTACAGAGAGATAATGATACATTTGTAATGGCTCTTTCCTTCACTGCTATGCCCTCCCTCCCTCCCTACAGAGAGATAATGATACAGTTGTAATGGCTGTCCTTCCTTCACTGCTATGCCCACCCTCCCTCCCTACAGAGAGATAATGATACAGTTGTAATGGCTGTCCTTCGTTCACTGCTATGCCCTCCCTCCCTACAGAGAGATAATGATAAAGGTTCCAATTCCAAAAGAACATCCGTATCAGGCCCACATCTCCCGCTTCGCCCTGTTCCCAACGTTCCGCTCACCAGACGACCCCGACACAGGCGTGAGAGCTGCGTCCCTACGACCCCTGAACCCCCTCATCCCGTCCTCTGCTCCAGAGATCACCGTGCTGAGAAAGACAAAAGGTGTTGTGCGTGTGTGCTTGTGCGTGTGTGTGCAAACTGCATGTGTGTCTGTATGTGTGTATGTGTATGTGTGTGTGTGTGTGTGTGTATGTGTGTGTGTGTGTGTGTGTGTGTGTGTGTGTGTGTGTGTGTCTGCGTGCTTGCCCGTATAAGGTTGCACACACAAGCACAAGCCTCATTCCCAGATGAAGTGTCTTGTCTTCAATCCCAGGAGGTCCTTATCGTCATGAGGTACTGGAGGCACCCATGACAACCAGGAAGAAAACCATCTCATGGCCAGGACAACATGGCTTCCTGGATGTGAGTAACTACAGTACAGTCATTTAGCTAAGTCAGGTTTCCCTCTCACTGTACACAGAAACATGTGTGTCCCAAAATAGCACTCTATTCCCCATAGAGTGCACTGCATAGGGTATCGGGTGTTATTTGGGAGGCAGAATATGATCCTTAATGTTATATTTCATCTCATCTGACCAGTGAAGCCCAATAAATGAATGTTCTCACTGAAGTGGATGACTAGGGATTTGTTCTAAATGGTACCCTATTCCAGGGCCCTGCTCAGAAGTAGTGCACTTTTAAGGGAATAGGGTGCCATTCAGGAAACAACCTAAGGAAGAAGGTCACATGCACACTCCATCTGTTCCCGACACCTGTGTCCTGTCTCACCTTTCTCTTTGTCTCTCTCTCAGCACCCCAAGCCAGTTAAGGGCGAGGCCCAGACCCAGGTATTCTACCCCAAGTCCCAGAAGACAGTGTTTCCCAACCCCACATTGCGTGACTGGGACGTCACGCTGTCTGAACGAACAGCCAACATGCTCCGCAACGTGGAGAAGTCCCACTGGGTCACCTCCTACCAGTTTCACTACACAGGTACAGAGAGCAGAGCCCTGAACACACAGGCTGTATCCCAACAGGCTTCCTATTCCCTATGTAGTCCATACGGTTCTGGTCAAAAGATGTGTCCTCTATAGGGGATAGGGTGCCATTTGAGACGCTACGAGAGACATGGAGTAATACCCAGACTAGTTGGACCAGGGAACTGGCGGCCCACGGATCAATTTAACAATTATTATTGTACAATAATAATAATAAGAGTTAGAATAGTAGAATACACAAGGTGCAAGTTTTGACATTTGGTTGTGGATCAGCAGTTTTTCTACAGTCACTCAATTAGCCCCATGTCCACTACCATTGTTTAGATTGGTTAGTTAGTCTCGCCAGCTATCTAAACGTGTAGTAATCATGGTTGAATTACCGACCGGGGGCCCCATTGATTTGGTTAGTCACTCTCACTCAGATATCATATTCAAAATAGCAAGCATGTCATATGTTTTTACTCCAGGCACTGGGTCTACTAATCCCTGGAGGTTGGATGACTACCATGAGAACACCGTTGACATGATCACTGGGAAGATGACTCCCTACACAACACAGCTGGTACCTACAGTAACACATGAATCACCTGAATATACAGTGCAGTTGTAATATTCCTACATTTAACTGCTTCGCTAGAATATCACATTATTAGCCTCCAAACCTTCTTTAACTTCCCCAACTACCATAGAAATAGTTTTAGACTGCTTAAACAAACAGTTTTTCTTCAGTATCACTTTACTCTGATGACTGAACGAGACAAACCTCCTAACAAAGCAGTGCTCGTCTCTCTCAGAGGGAGCGATCCCACCCCGTCCTGCTGCCCCCTAAACCACGAGACGGGCGCAAGGCCAGAATACGCCAGGGCCGTCATATGGTGGAGAGCACCTACCACCCTCCTGTCACTGCCCCAGCAGCAGAGTCCCACAGCACAGACCAGACTTCCACACAGAATCACCCTGCTGGGCCTCTGGGAACTATGTCTGGTCACCAAAGTCATCGGGAGATAAAGGGGAACCCTTCTACTCAGGACGGCCATCCCAACAACAGCCACGGCCACTCAGAGCTCAGTCTAGCCAGGCCTGGGGCTGGAGATGTGTCTGGGCTGGAACCTGCTCAGGTGTCTGGCTATGTGTTCCCTGGTCACCACCTTCAAGATCAAGGCTCCGGGTGTGAGAGGTGTGGGGAGGAGAGGTGTGGGGAGGAGAGGTGTGGGGAGGAGAGGTGTGGGGAGGAGAGGTGTGAGTGCCAGGTCAAGGAGGTCAGAGAAGGGCTCCATCACCCAGGGCCAGGGGCATCAGACCCCCAGCAGAGCAGCCAGGCTCCCAGAGCCTCTCTGGAGAAGGTCACAGACACAGAGAGCTCTCTGGCCTTGTACAGCCGCCAGCTGCCCCATTCTCCCCTGAATGAGACCACAGAGGTCACCAAAGAGAATAACACCCAGAGAGAGGTATGGTACGAGGACGTTCCTCGCAGCAAGAAGCAGAGCTACACAGCATCAGGGGGTAACCTGTTCAGCCTGAGCCAGCCAGCTCCAGCATTGGCTACTAACAACACAGGGGCGGCATATGAATCTGAGACGGAGCTGTCTGCTGCTGATCTGGTCTCTCCCAACATCCGTAACTGGCGTTCTGGCGGGAATTTAGTTCTGGGTTCTGAGATGACTGTCAATCAGACCCTTGAAGAACAGGATCGGGAGTGGCAGAACAGAGAGATCCCCATCCCACGCAGTATCTCCAACCCCTGTATCCAACCCCGTCCACATGCCCTGCCTTCCACCCACCCAGGGGAGAGGGGCCGGTGCCAGCTGGCCCTGTTGGAGCTCCAGGACTCCTTCAGTAAGTCGGAGGCCCATCATCTCTTCCACAGCTCCCTCCAGGGGGGCGCGGTCAACCTGCAGGACAATGTACACACCGGGAGAAAGCACCGCTTCTACGGATTCAACTCCTTCTATTTCCACAACTGAGCACTGCATTGTAGACCTACCACTATGCCCACAGTCTGTAGGGAGTGGAAGACATCAGAGGGCTTAGTGAGTTGAATGGGTCTACGGTCTACAACGTTATCTCTTCATGATGGGAAATCCAACCATATACTGTTGCTTACTCAAAGCTACTGACACGGTTTGCTTATGATGTCTGTCTTATCATGTCTGTCTTATCATGTCTGTCTTATCATGTCTGTCTTATCATGTCTGTCTGTCTTATCATGTCTGTCTTATCATGTCTGTCTGATGTCTGTCTGATGTCTGTCTTATCATGTCTGTCTTATCATGTCTGTCTTATGTCTGTCTTATCATGTCTGTCTTATCATGTCTGTCTTATCATGTCTGTCTGTCTTATCATGTCTGTCTTATCATGTCTGTCTTATCATGTCTGTCTGTCTTATCATGTCTGTCTGATGTCTGTCTGATGTCTGTCTTATCATGTCTGTCTTATCATGTCTGTCTTATCATGTCTGTCTTATCATGTCTGTCTGATGTCTCTTATGATGTCTATCTTTCCATGTGCAGATGGTTCTAATAAAATCATCCAGAAGTAGTTTACATGCTTTGAGTGTATATATGCGGCACTATACATGACACAACGACAGATGGGATGACTGATGAACACATGAAAGGGACACATTTGTGGTCCGTTAAAAAAGCGTAAAGAAGTCTACAGATGACTAATAATACAGGTGGACCAAGGAGTCCACCTCAGACAATATACTGATGTGCATGTAGCCAGATACAGAGTCCAGATACAGAGTCCAGATACAGAGTCCAGTTACAGAGTCCAGTTACAGAGTCCAGATACAGAGTCCAGATACAGAGTCCAGATACAGAGTCCAGATACAGGATCCAGATACAGAGCCAGATACAGAATCCAGATACAGAATCCAGATACAGGATCCAGATACAGATACAGATACAGAATCCAGAGACAGAGCCAGATACAGAATCCAGATACAGGATCAGATACAGAATCCAGAGACAGCCAGATACAGATCCAGATACAGAATCCAGAGGATCCAGATACAGAATCCAGATACAGAATCCAGATACAGAATCCAGATACAGAATCCAGATATAGGATCCAGATATAGGATCCAGATACAGAATCCAGATACAGGATCCAGATACAGATACAGATACAGAATCCAGAGACAGAGCCAGATACAGAATCCAGATACAGAATCCAGATACAGAGCCAGATACAGAATCCAGAGACAGCCAGATACAGAATCCAGATACAGAATCCAGATACAGGATCCAGATACAGAATCCAGATACAGAATCCAGATACAGGATCCAGATACAGATACAGATACAGAATCCAGAGACAGAGCCAGATACAGAATCCAGATACAGAATCCAGATACAGAGCCAGATACAGAATCCAGAGACAGCCAGATACAGAATCCAGATACAGAATCCAGATACAGGATCCAGATACAGAATCCAGATACAGAATCCAGATACAGAATCCAGATACAGAATCCAGATATAGGATCCAGATATAGGATCCAGATACAGAATCCAGATACAGGATCCAGATACAGATACAGAATCCAGAGACAGAGCCAGATACAGAATCCAGATACAGAATCCAGATACAGGATCCAGATACAGAATCCAGATACAGAATCCAGATACAGAATCCAGATACAGAATCCAGATATAGGATCCAGATATAGGATCCAGATACAGAATCCAGATACAGAGCCAGATGCAGAGTCCAGATACAGAATCCAGATACAGAGTCCAGATACAGAGCCAGATACAGAGTCCAGATACAGAATCCAGATACAGAGCCAGATACAGAATCCAGATACAGAGTCCAGATACAGAGCCAGATACAGAGTCCAGATACAGAGCCAGATACAGAGTCCAGATACAGAGTCCAGATACAGAATCCAGATACAGAGTCCAGATACAGAGTCCAGATACAGAGTCCAGATACAGAGCCAGATACAGAATCCATATTTTCACACCGCAAGTGCTGCATTGACCTTCTTTCGAGCAGCAGCGTCTGAGAGAGAAAAATACCTTTTCACCTCCAACACCATGTGTTGCCAGTCAGATTGGCTTTACAGCTTGACACAAAAGACTGTTCTGTGTTCCATGCCAGTGAGTCATACCGGAGTGGAATGTCCTTGAGCGTTCTACAGCAGTCTGTCATTCCACCTTAGTCAGGTACATACTCTCTAAGAAATGACGCTCAGAGTACAGCAGGGATCTGGAGAGATCTACTGTTCACTGATCATGTACTGATGTTGTTCAGACAAATAAAACTAGTTATGAATTAGAATTGTATAAGACTGCATGTGAAATAACTTAAAAGCTCTTGATAATGTTTTATCTAGCTAGATGTGTAGTGCCAATTCACTGTGTAAATCAGTTTCATTCACGTAGAAAATATAGACATTGTTTTCAGTAGGTTTATGACCATAATTTCTTCCTATGACAGCTTCTCTGGTACATCAGTGGCTATTATACCATTTGTCCAGTAGATGGCAGTATAGGCCAGGATTTCCCAACTGTCTCTGGTCTTTAGAACTGTGGGTAGTTCCCGGAAGCCTCTCAAAGGATGCTCAGCTGACCTCAGACAAGTGACCTTCGACCCCACTACCCTGTTGCATAATTCTCTCATGTGGCCATAACTCAACAGCATGGCACCATGTAAAATATGTGTTTTGATTGTAAAAACGAAAAGAAAAAGAGACCAGGTAGGCTATGCTACAGTTGAACACCATCAGCTCTAAAACGCTTACTATAGGCCTAACTCAGAACAACTGTAGGCCTAACTCAGAACAACACTGTAGGCCTAACTCAGAACAACACTGTAGGCCTAACTCAGAACAACACTGTAGGCATAACTCAGAACAACACTGTAGGCCTAACTCAGAACAACACTGTAGGCCTAACTCAGAACAACACTGTAGGCCTAACTCAGAACAACACTGTAGGTAGGCCTATAGGCCTAACTCAGAACAACACTGTAGGCCTAACTCAGAACAACACTGTAGGCTAACTCAGAACAACACTGTAGGCCTAACTCAGAACAACACTCAGAACAACACTGTAGGCTAACTCAGAACAACACTGTAGGCCTAACTCAGAACAACACTGTAGGCCTAACTCAGAACAACACTGTAGGCCTAACTCAGAACAACACTGTAGGCCTAACTCAGAACAACACTGTAGGCCTAACTCAGAACAACACTGTAGGCCTAACTCAGAACACACTGTAGGCTAACTCAGAACAACACTGTAGGCCTAACTCAGAACAACACTATAGGCTAACTCAGAACAACACTGTAGGCATAACTCAGAACAACACTGTAGACATACAGCACTAAGAAGATCCAAATGCATTGTCACATGAAACTGATTGAGATCAAATGGTTGGCATGCAGATGCTGCATGGACGTTTTCACCGATACAACTTGAAGAATTTTCATTCACAATTGACAGTGAGGAATATGAAGGGAGGGTGACCATAAAACTGTGTGTAAAATAGAGGTAAAGAAGCACATGTGCAGGACAGGATATGAATCTATCCTAAATCTGTGAGTTAAACTTTCAAATGAAAACATCTAACAAAGTAAACAAGCTAGTGGAGTCATTCACAGTGTAAACCAGCGCACCACCCAGGGTTAGAATCAAGTGCATTGCCTGGGAAACAGTAGCCGATGGCAACAACGTATCATTACCAGTAATGCTCATGATTGTTTTCATGTTATACTTTGAAATTATTGGCATGAATAATGACTAGGTATAATCTCAAGGAGACAGGTGTGGCCACAAATATGCCTCATGCTCCTGTATGTGTAGTCATGGTGACAGTGGGAGCAGACCATGTTTTGCACAACTCCAGGGGAAGGTCTTTTGGAACCTACATCATGACCAAAGCTAATTAATTGCTTCAAGTTTCTCCACCTCGTTCACATTCCCCACCATTGAATGGGGCAGTGATTGTTTAACCAGGGCTTTAGGAACACACTTACACCATTCAAAAACAACAAAACAAACACATCTGCAGCCGCAGTTCGAGAGGTGGGGTTGTAATCGCTCATATGAGAGGACGCTTTTGGTCTTTTGGTCAGAGAAAGTGGCCTTTCTCAGAGTAGGCCATGCTGAATGTTTAAGATGCCATGCTGAATGTAAGTAGGCCATGCTGAATGAACACCTTTACCTCCAGAGTAGGCCATGCTGAATGAACACCTTTACATCAGACTAGGCCATGCTGAATGAACACCTTTACCTCAGAGTAGGCCATGCTGAATGAACACCTTTACCTCAGAGTAGGCCATGCTGAATGAACACCTTTACCTAGAGTAGGCCATGCTGAATGAACACCTTTACCTCAGATTAGGCCATGCTAAATGAACACCTTTACCTCAGAGTAGGCCATGCTGAATGAACACCTTTCAGAGTACCTCAGATTAGGCCATGCTAGGCCAAATGAACACCTTTACCTCAGAGTAGGCCATGCTGAATGAACACCTTTACCTCAGAGTAGGCCATGCTGAATGAACACCTTTACCTCAGAGTAGGCCATGCTGAATGAACACCTTTACCTCAGAACACCTTTCCCTCAGTAGGCCATGCTGAATGAACACCTTTACCTCAGAGTAGGCCATGCTGAATGAACACCTTTACCTCAGAAGTAGGCCACGCTGAATGAACACCTCAGTCCATTATCAATCCCAGAGACGGGCAAGTTTTTGAATGCACGATGCCCGAGAGGTCAATGAAACGAGACAAACACATTTTAGCCTGCCTACTTACAGAAGTTGTGTATCAAGCCTTTTTTAAATGTCAGTTCGTGAGCTGATCAATATGATCCAATCACTATCTGATCAAGGTTTGTTGCTTCTACATTTTGTATTAAAATGTGTCTCTTATCTGTCCACTGTGTCCACATTGTGACCAGATTAGCTGGTGCCACTCCTGTATGCAAATAATAAAAAAATAAAAAAGATATATACATGTACATACATATACATTTTAGACAGTTACAAATTCCATTGGATTTCCAATGGTGCTACCTGTCAATGGTTTTAGAGACCAGAGACCAGTATAATGATCATTTATTAAACGGTTTGACCATCCAGATCTGTTTACACTCGATTGATATCCAGACACAATGGGTGCCGGACTACCTCTGGAGGTGGTTAAGGGAAGATCTGATCACAATCAGATCACAATGTGTCTTTTATTCATCTACACCTGTCTAAAAAATGTGGCCACAATCAGAATGTGGACAACATCAAAACAAAGGGAGCATGTTAGAAAGTTTTTTTGTTTGTTTACGTCCCAAATGACAAATAGCACCCTATTCCTCAAATGGCACCCTATTCCCCATATATAGTGTACTACTTTTGACCAGAATCCTGTGGGCACTATGAGTCCTGGTCAAAAGTAGCGCACTATAAAGGGAAACCTGAGCCATCCTCAGAAAGCATACCTGGGACAATTCGTGGGTGCGCTCTCGTGATGACTATCTACGTCACGGAAAAGATGCTGTCAACGGTACCCAATCCCGCCTCTGAACATGAGACGTCCTCCACGGTTCAGTGTTCTGATTTGAGACTGTACTTGTCATTTACACATCGCCCCGCCCCCTTATAAACCGCTTAGCTGAGAAGGAGGCTGGCTGCGGCTGCACGCACTTCGGAAACATTCAATTCACGATGGTGTCAATCGTCAGTCTGGAGACTGGAAGAAAGCTGCTAGTACTGTAGGTTCAAGTTGTCATTTTAAAACTTTGTTTTTAATTTATTTATACCGCAAAATATAAATTATAGTCTTATATTATTCGCCAACAAATAACACATTAGTTCAGCGAAAATATTTTACTCTCGTTTATCGTCTCTCGGGAATCTAAACTCAGTAGAAACTTTACAAAGGTGAGTCCCATGTTGTTTTATTGTATTGTCGGTAGGCCTAAATACTTTATGCTAATTAGTCTGATGTAGCCGGACCGATATTCAGTATGGAGGCATATGACAGTATTTTGAACTGATTTATTACAACTTTATAGTAAACCTATTCGTTTTACCTACCATAATCCTTCCAGCTGAAGTGCTACTCCCATGTTCCAGCAGTGCACACTGCTTCACATTTTCAGTTGCAGCACCCAACCTTCTTTGGGAATAGTCTGAGCTGTGTAGTACAGTTAGAGCTATGCTCCTGTTCCAGCTAAGTGCAGCACATACATTATTCAATTGACCTTATGTTGTCATAAGAATACTCTATAACTACCTTCCACCAGACTGTTATTGCTCAAGTGAATATAATAGGATGGAATGAAATGGAATCGAATAAAATAGATGAGAAAATAATAGACTGGAATGGAATAGAACTTTAGGCCTACATGATCATTTCAGATCATGTATGATACAGTGATTGGACAGACTTCTCTCAAATGATGATATAAAAACTCATCAAACTCTCTGTTCAACTAGTTGCTCTTTTAATACTTTCAGATTTTTATCAGGAAACAAGATACTCATGGATCCTTCACCGTTTCCATGGAAACTCCTCTCCTTTGGAGCATTCCTTTATCATGTAGTGGATTCCATCTTCCATGCTAGCTTCCTTACATGTGTTCTTCATTATTACAGTCATCACAGAATCTAAGCTTCCTTACATGTGTTCTTCATTATTACAGTCATCACAGAATCTAAGCTTCCTTACATGTGTTCTTCATTATTACAGTCATCACAGAATCTAAGCTTCCTTACATGTGTTCTTCATTATTACAGTCATCACAGAATCTAAGCTTCCTTACATGTGTTCTTCATTATTACAGTCATCACAGAATCTAAGCTTCCTTACATGTGTTCTTCATTATTACAGTCATCACAGAATCTAAGCTTCCTTACATGTGTTCTTCATTATTACAGTCATCACAGAATCTAAGCTTCCTTACATGTGTTCTTCATTATTACAGTCATCACAGAATCTAAGCTTCCTTACATGTGTTCTTCATTATTACAGTCATCACAGAATCTAAGCTTCCTTACATGTGTTCTTCATTATTACAGTCATCACAGAATCTAAGCTTCCTTACATGTGTTCTTCATTATTACAGTCATCACAGAATCTAAGCTTCCTTACATGTGTTCTTCATTATTACAGTCATCACAGAATCTAAGCTTCCTTACATGTGTTCTTCATTATTACAGTCATCACAGAATCTAAGCTTCCTTACATGTGTTCTTCATTATTACAGTCATCACAGAATCTA